>NC_143512.1:72093032-72208664 GCF_031878675.1 Megascapheus bottae
CAATGGAATAGAACTGAGGACCCAGATATTAAACCACAGACCTATGGCCAACTAATCTTTGACAAGGGAGGCGAAAAGATAGAATGGAAGAAAGACAGCCTCTTCAACAAGTGGTGCTGGCAGAACTGGTTAAGCACCTGCAGAAAACTAAAGTTGGATCCTTCTTTGTCACCCTGAAACAGGATTAACACCAAATGGATCAAAGACTTTGAGGTGAAAGCAGATACACTGAAAACTTCACAAGAAGGAATAAGAGATACACCAGGTCTCCTTGGCACAGGTTGAAATTTTCTTAATAAATACCCAGAAACACAACAAATCAGAGAAAGTCTGGATAAGTGGGACCGCAAGATTCAACATTTTCTATAGGGCAGTACTGAACATAGTAGATTGTTTCAGTCACTGGTGTCATTTAGAGAAAATTGAGGGGGCTTATGTAAATTGCATAATTATAATCATCTATTCACCACGAATTTTGAAATATATCCACGTATACTAACCTAAACTTAAAAATTATACACAAAAATACCTCAGATGCTTTTAAATCCATTTTTATGGAGAGATTCTCCTCAGAGTTGTGAGAAGAGATCCAGGAGTGTCCTTTACACCTTGAATAGATGAAATAAACTCCTGTTGTGCACCAGTAACAGTTCACTCAGAGAGGCCTGAACAGCTGCAGTGCTTCCTGGAACAGGACCAGCTGTGACATAAGTGAAAGGACAGTAAAACCTTCTTGTTAAGAATATATTACAAGAACAGATTCTATAAATAATTGCATAGAACTCACATCAGTTTATGTGCAGCAAAGCACAGAGTCCTATAGATTAACCATATCTTGATTTTGAAAACTAACTATTCTCTGGATAAATGGGAATCATTGAAAATGTTCCAGGTTGTTTTAGCCTAGCATTGGACGCCCTCAGAAGAACCAAAATGTATACTCATTTGGAGAGTAGATGACACTTCTGTATAACAGGAATAAGAATCAAGTGTTTTGAAATGTGCACTCTGAGTCTGCCTTAGCAATCATGTAAAATATCCTTATACACTCATAATAATCACATAAAGACTGTATAGATACGGCTGTAATACTGAATATGCCTCTAGCCATCAGGCATAATAAGTGATGTTTATGTGCTTTTCACTGGTTACTTTTAGGAGAGGGTATGGCTTCTTGTCTGGATGCATGCCTAGGCTGAGATTTTCAAAAGCCTCTTGTAGTTCCGAGGATCAAATTCACCTTCCACTGAAGTCAACTTCATCCGTGGAAGCAGAGTGTCATGAACTGTTCCTTCTAGTCTGGCCTGGAACACAGTCATGTTACTTTCAGCTTCCCAAGTAACTTGGGATAAATGGCATGAGCTATGTGTTGTAAAGGGGCTTTGCAAACTTTTCTTTCTGACCTCAAACCATGATTATCAAATCTCATCCTTTTAATGCTAGGATTACAGGTGTGAACCATTGTCATTCATTTTATTTATTGCTTCTAATATGGATTGTAAATACTTTGCATTTGATGAGCAAAGTAGAAACAGTTTATATTTCACTTTCCATTTTGAAACTAATGACACTAATAATTTCATCTTAGCATTTGTTGGCTATCATAAGCTCAATGCCTGCCTTGGAGATATTTTGTATTATAGATATATAATGTTTGTATCTAGGTAAATTAATTTTGTTCTTTTAAATAAATGTGCATTTAAAATACACACTGATGTGTGAGAACTTCATATACTATGCAATATAGATTTAATTTGGTCTAGAAGAAATAGTTACTAAAGAATAATAAAATTTAGCTATGAATGTATGTATTGTCTGAGAGACGCAACTTTTAATGACCCATGGAAAACAAATTATGTTGTACTTTGGGATCAACAAGACAAAATATTTTCTATATCTACAAAAATGAGAAAAGTTTGGGCTGGGAGTTTGGCCTAGTGGTAGAGTGCTTGCCTAGAATGCACGAAGACCCAGGTTCGATTCCTTGGTACCACATACATAGAAAAATGCCAGAAGTGGTGCTGAGGCTCAAGTGGTAGAGCTCCAGCCTTGAGAAAGTCCAAGGACAGTGCTCAGGCCCTAAATTCAAGCCCAGGACTGGCAAAAAAATGAGAAAAGTTGTCATAGTAAAACTTATGCACATCATAAGCAACTGATCTAATTTTTAGGAGATGATATGTCACACCTACAGACACAGTCTCAGGTCAGCTTTCATCAGGAACTTATCCCTTCTGATTCTTGGAATCTTACATTTTTACTAGTGCAAACTTAAGATAAATGGGGAAGCAAAGGCTATCTTTCATTTAAACACCATTCATTTATTATCTTCCCTGTGTTTGAGAATATTGAAGTTGCTAGCCACAACTGCAAACAGACATCCTTTATATAATGTTTGATGGTACTAAAATTAGTATGGTTTTCAGTTTGTTCGTATGGGAGGAGGAATCTGCAGCTTTCTTTTAGAATCACAGTGTGGAAGTTAGTAATAAATGGACTTTACTGAAATTCTTTTATCAAAATGCATAACAAGGAATTGCTAAGTTTTTTTACTGGGAAAATTGACCAAAACATCTGAGATGCACAATTCGTGAAACCAAAACCAAAATGTTTTAAATGTTGCCCAGATATCTTTTGAGATTAAAATTTACTTCAAAAACTTCAATGTATTTGGGTGGATAACAAGAAAGGCAGCCATATAGTGTATTATCCTACCTAATCTGTACCTAGAGTGAATGGGCACATTATTAATTATTCAGGAAAAAGGCCAGTAGTGAATGTCTTGATCAAGCTAGAATTATGGTTTTACTATTTCCAATATCAATTATTCTGCAAATAGAGAGAACTTGTAATGAATTTTGTGTTTTAACAGAGCCATGAGTTAATGGAACACTATACCTAAGATCAAAAGCTTCAGGTCCTTTATTGGGTATTGTGTGATATGATTCAGTTATTATTGTGAGTCAACCTATATTGAAAAGACTAAATGCTTATGGGAAACACACATGCCTAAGGAAAACACATTATTTTTTCACTTACTTAGGTACTTTATTTCAGGCCCTAAGAAAACAAAGTGTGCATATATTTGTTCTGTCACACATATGAATACAAATAACCATATGTGTGTACATAAGTCACACAGAGGTGGGGCCGGGAGTTTGGCCTAGTGGTAGAGTGCTTGCCTAACACATACATACATAGAAAAAAGCCGGAATGGTGCTGAGGTTCAAGTAGTAGAGTGCTAGCCTTGAGAAAGTCCAAGGACAGTGCTCAGGCCCTGAGCCCACGCCTAGGACTGGCAAAAAAAAAAAAAAAAAGTCACATAGATATTACTGTGTACTTGATTTGTATAAAAATAACATCCAAATCTTGCTTCATAGCCTGCATAATACAACTAACTCAATGAATTTATTTCATTGATGAGTATGCATTAAATAATGAATTACTTTTTATGATGATGTCTTAATAGTGGAAGAATTTGGTAAAAACATTATTATTGATATAAAGCATTAGTAAATAGTATAGATTTTGATTTGCTAAAATAATAGTATATCATTGTTTCCATTTAAGTAATAGATAACAGATGAAATATATCTTTCAGATATTATACTTAATAAATAAATATTTTATTTAAAATTTCTTTTACATTTGTAACCTATTACCAAATCTTTTTTTTGTCTTTGCAAGAAATTGATTAAAAATGCTAGTTTACAAAGGAAGAATGTCCCTAAATCATGACACTAAGAAGTTCAATCTTGGTTACAATTGAGATTTTATATTGTTATATGTTAGGGCAATTATAACTTAGTAATATGGCTACCTCTTAAGTAATTCTACAATAAATTGTCTTTAACTTCTCTTTCATTGTAAAAACTTACTATCATTTGTTTTCAGTCTACTTTAATACACTGGTATATCCCTCTTACTGCTTTTGTTTGGCAATTATACCATTCTATCATCTATCATTTATATATCAACTATTCATTATTATCCTATATCATTTTATGTACATAATTTTCAGATGTTATAAAGCACATATGCAATATTTTATACCCTGGCATATATTTTAGCTGTTTCAGTTAACATGTAATTGTGAAATATAAATACTGGAGACAAAATATATGAATGCAGACTATGAAATACAGATTAGTTTTGATCTCAAAAGACAATTTATTTACTTTTCAAGTTATATCTTTATTTCATAGACAAAATTTGTTTGCAAAGTTACCTTTGCATATAAATTATTTTCATAAAATTTAACAAGCTTATGCATAATGCCTTCTTAAACTTAGATATTTTTAAATTTAATTATTCATTTTCCTACTTCATAACCAGTATGTTCATCTAATTAAGTTTATTTTGAAAGGCTATAATCATGTAATAAATGACAGTGGCTTTAGTTCATCATTTTCATTGTAGGTTAATTAAATAAATGAAGTACTTTTCTTTTTGTTTTCTTTGCAAAATTGTAAAAATATGCACTCATGATACAAAGTACAAAATAAGAATAAGATAGATTATAGGATAAAATGGATTGTAAATCAACTTTAGGTACTGTGAATATTTTATAGTAAGCATTTGCAAACTCAAAATTTGACATTTATACAGCAATGAATGCATAATTTTCCTGTTATATGTCATTTCACTGAGATGAAAGTGATTTTAGAAGGCAAGGTCAAAGAAATGATTACTTCCAACAAATAACAAAAGAAGCTGAGGACTAGTGTCAGCACACAATTCAGCATTTTCTTATTGTGCGGAGTATTTAATGCCCAATGTAAACCTTCAGATAAGAGTGGAAAATGTGAGGCAGGAAATTCTTGAGGTAATACAAAGATAACTTCAAGGGAGATATATTATTCCTTTGATTTAATGGCTGCTATTGCTTCCTGCTCAAAACACAGTTAGTCCTGCACTTGAAGAACCCCTATCTCCTCTGTCTGATAAATGGTCTGACCAGGACAACCTCAGTCTCAGCAGGAAAGACATTGAACAAATTGTCAGCATGATTTACATACAAGTTGTCAACAGCATCTGGGTTGCTCTGTGAAAGAATGATGGGTAACAGATGTTCTGGGAAATGCTACCATCTGCCCTTTCTTAAAATACATCCCCTGTGAAACAATGCATTTGAATGGATTTCACAGTGATGCTACCTTCCCTGTGAAGAAACTAACCTGCTTCAATATTTCAGTGTTACTTGTAGCTATCACAAAAACAAAATGGTCTGAAGAGGGCAGGTACAATAAGGTCAAGTGAGCAGGCAGATCTTGGGAGAAGGTCTTAAATTTAGTCACATAGTTTGGAAAGAGAGTGCTTGATGACTCCCGAGAGGAAACAACTGCTGGAGAAATTTCATCAGGAGTAAGGAACTAAGATGATGTCACTTGCAGTCTGTGATATTCCACTATGTTTTCACAACATTAATGGTGCTTTCTCTACAAGTACAAAAATACATAGATAACAAGTATATATATAGCATATTGAATTGATGCTTGTCTTAATGTGCTATGCACATATTCCATAAGGTGTCAAGTCCTGAGTCTTTAGTACTCAGTATAGGAGGAGCTCTATTAACAGCCAAATTCCATCAACTTAGAAAATTATTTAGACACTATCTCAAACTTTATCTGTATAAATGGAATTATATTTAAGCAAGTAGTTTCTTTCTTCAGTAAAGATGTTGATTATGGTTATGTTTCTTAGACCAGAATTCCTATGTACAAAGGAAAAATAAATGGAACATACTCTAAAAATATCTGTCAGATAATAGATACTGAATTTAAACAAAAATATTATTTTTTTGTCAGTCCTGGGACTTGATCTCAGGGCCTGGGCACTATTCTTGAACACTTTTTGCTCAAGGCTAGCACTCTGCCACTTGAGCCACAGAGCCACTTCTGGCTTTTTCTGTGTATGTGGTTCCAGGGAATTGAACCCTGGGCTTCGTGCATACTGAGTGAGCACACTGCAAATAGGCCATGCTTTCAGCCCACAAAAACATTCTTAAGCATACAATTTAAAGTATATGAAGCAATTCATAGCATATTATTTTCTTTCTGTGATCTGGTTATTTCTCCTGTTTTATTTATCTATTTATTTACTTATTCATTTTTAAGTAGAATTTGACTTGTCCTGAGGATTTAGAATTCTTAGCATATATATTCATCAAATGTAACAGTTGAATATTCATAACTTGCATGATAAATGCTATATAACTGTTTATTGTCTTTTCATTATGTAGACTGTTTTCTTTATGATCTTGAGAAGAGAGTCCATTAGTCATATATATTGTATTTTAACTAGATAATTCATCTTTGTCAAATACAATTTTTTTGTCAGTCCTGGGACTTGAACTGAAGGCCTGGGCACTATCCTTGAGCTTTTTCAAGACTAGCACTCTACCACTTGAGCCACAGTACCACTTCCAACTCTATCTGTGTATGCCGTACCAAGGAATCTAACTCAGAGCTTCACGCAAGCTGGGCAAGCACTCTATCACTAGGCCACGCCCCTGGACCTTCAAATACAATTTTTTTATAAATAAAATGTTATAGTAAACAGAATATTAACTTCATGAAAATAATTTATTCATAGTAACTCTAGAAAACAAGGAACTATACTCTGTAGTTGGATGTGAATGGTAAGAACACCTAAACAGATAAGTGGTAAGACCATTCATCTTCAGATTTGCCCTGTACTTCAGAGGGCAGTCACCCTCCCTCACTTACAAAACTATATCTGGATGTATTGGTCCACACCTGAGATCCTGGCTATGTGGGAGACATATCCAGGGTGGATTACTCATCAAGTCTTTCTTGAGTAAAATTGTGCCTATCCAAAAATTTAAAGAAAAATACTTCAGCTGGTAGACTGCTTGTCTAAGAAGTTTATGGTTCGAAGTTCAAATCCTTAGTACTACTAAAAATATTTAACTATGCATAAAGAAAAAATTAGCAGTGTGTATGTTGAAACCTACATGTAAATCCATGAAGTCTAACTTTTGTTAATTCTCTTTTACATTGGATTTCCAAAAACAAAATAATATTTTCTTATCTTTTATCTTTCAATGGCGTTTTATCTACTTATCTCTTCTTTAATGTCTTTATTGAAATTTGAGAAGGAATCCTCACAATGAATGATAGTAGATGAAAAGAAAAAAATGGACATGCTGTTTATTTCCTAAGGTAAATCCTTAGAAAATGCAAAGCTTCAAATACATCCATACAAAATCATATGCTTTTCATTTCAGCTCCACCTTACTCAGAGTAGCCAGTGAATAATTGCTGTTCATTATAGAGAGCACAAATGCAGAGATGGCAGTTCTTAATTGAAAATGGGAGGTCAACGAAATATTGTTACTTAGAAATCAGCTGGGAATTTCCTGAAAACCAAGATTAGAAGAGAAAATGAGTCAAAGTACATTCAGAAGCATTTTGCTTATTTGTTTGATTTTTATCAACAAAAGACTTAATAATCATTTATCATGAAAACATAATTTGTTTTCATTTTGTTTCTGCCTTAATATAAAACAGGCTTATTTTTAAATACCTAATGGATATCCTACGATTATATTTATCAATATCCAACGAGAGACTAATGGGCCCATTTAAGACATTGCATATAGCTTAACAAAAAAGGTAACGTTTCATTGTAATTTATAGGTTTATGATCATTAAAATTTGAATAGTAACATCTAGCAGAACATTAACAGCTTTTCAAGTGACTGCTGAGCATTAATAGTGAGTATAAATGATTTTATAACGTACAATTACATTTTGTAGTACGGATCAGAAATAAGTCTCTTTTGCTAAGGTAGCATGTAAGGTTCGAGAAATTAATTGCAAGGTTAGAAACTATTCTTTTCCTTCTTCCCTTTTGGTTATAAAAGTTTGTTATTTCTCTCACAAATAGGCTAAATCTTATTTTTTCCCAATCTTGATTGCCAATCCCCAGTCATTTGACTTGCTACAATCAATATTAGCATCTGTGATCTCTGCAGACATTTTGAAAAACAAAATTATTTGTGTGTCTCCACAAAATTATTTGTGTGTCATTTTCATTTACATAGGAAAACTTTTAGGGTTTGGTCAACCGCTCCTTGAGGAGGCTGATAGACATAATTGCTGCCTCATACGTCTCCAGTTTTCCTTACTAAGAATAACAAACATTAGTCTGAAGTCTAACGAATGGTCCTGTGAGAAATCTCTACCATAGATAATAAATGACCCAAACCTCTGGAAATCCACAGAATCTTCCAGAGCTGGAAATGTGTATGTTTTCTGAAATCCATATGCCAGTAAGGTTTATGTTTGGTTTCTAAAGAGTATAAATTTAAATAATGTTTTCTCTTTCTGTTGTCCTATGTTTTTGAGTCTCATTTGAGAAACTGTCCTTTAAAAGCCATGACTCTCTTAAGAACAGAGGAGTCAATTATACCCTATTGTTTTTTTGTTTTGTTTTGTTTTGTTTTTGCCAGTCCTGGGCTTGAGCTCAGGGCCTGAGTACTGTCCTTGGACTTTCTCAAGGCTAGGACTCTACACTTGAGCCTCAGCACCACTTCTGGCTTTTTCTATATACGTGGTACCAAGGAATCGAACCCGGGTCTTTGTGCATGCTAGGCAAGCACTTTAACCACTAGGCCAAACTCCCGGCCCCTATACACTATTGTTTTTCACCTGCCCTAAGTCACAGGTTTATATGTATTTGCTTGAATTTGGTAAGCTTTTACTTAATAGCAGCTAAACTTCTAAGGGATTTAGAAAATGTCCCTTGGAGATGACAAGGTACTTGACATAGACTTTGATTTTACAAAACTAGTTTTAGTTGTATATGAGCTGGAAAGTTAGCGCAATTTTCAATGAATAAATAAATAAATAAATAAATATAGTCATTCCAATTTGGTCTGAAAAGATGTAAGCTGCAAACTTTTACTTAATTGTCAGCACCAATGTCAGAAAAAGAAAATCTCAAAAACTCTACAACAAAGAATTCTGAGTAGAAAAAGGTAAATATTAAATTTAAAAAAAAACAAATGAAACGCTTCTGGTCATAAGAATGTTCAACCATTTTTATTACTAAATTTTGCTCTCAGTAGTTAAACATTTATTTCTTAAATATGATTCATTTAATACTCACCTGGAACATTATTGAAATATGTTTATAATATTATTACCTTTAAGTATGTCCATAAGGAAGATGTCATTTAACAAAGGAGTGCAGGGATACAATGCATGTTCATCTGTGAGAATACTGTTTCTACATCTAAGTGAAAAGCCGAGTTAATTTTACTGGCTTGACTTTCGGGGGCAGTAATGATTTCTTCCTTTAATTAATATTTCAAACCTTTACTATTCTAAAACATTACATTAGATAATAATAAACTGGTGTGATAGACCACTATAAACATTATTGCACAGATAACTTCCCAATTACTTATGTGCTGTAAAGCTCACCTAATTTCCAATTACTCATGTCTTGTAAATCTCCTTCTCCATGATAAATTTCTTTGGCTATTTGGTTTCCCTTTAATTTTTATTCTCTTTCTTTCATTTAAAAACTTGTGCCCAGCTACTGATGTTCATACCATGTGTCAAGCTTTATTATAAGAAAATTTAAATGTTCAATGCCGGCAAGCAGATTCTAATGTCGTTAGGAGACTGACTTTCAACAAATTAACTTTCACAAAACAGCCAAATTCCTTTCACGAAGCTGATTTAAATTGTTTTATTTTTCAACTCATCCAGGTTAACAGCACACGTTAGGTATCTGAACTTTTGTCCATTAGCATTGAGCTCTCTAAATAATCCCGACGGCCTTGCACACAAGCATAACAAACAGAAATGTGATTGTAGAAGCAGATATATACACTAGATTACACTTATTATTTGTTTAGATTTCCTCCCTGTGGTGTACATATATGCCATTTTCCTGCTGTAGGCCCTAAAATTTTTCCAGTATTCAAACACTGAGGGAGACATAGTCCCTACAGGAAATCTTTCTCAATCTGGAAAGGAGGGTGGCTGATACATAGATAATTCATTACCCCACGCTTTATCCAGCTTCATCTCTACAAGTCCCTAAAGGTGTTTGTCTATCTTCCTCTATGACCCAGACTGTGCTATAATAACAACAGAACAGTATACTCAACAATCAAATAGGTTTTTGTCCCCTCTCTCTTTTTTGCCAGTCCTGGGGCTTGAATTCATGGCATGAGCACTTTCCTTGGGCCTTCTCAAGCAAAAGACCTACTACTGGAACCACAGCAACACATCTGGCTTTTTCTGTGTAGCTGGTATGGATGAATTGAACCTTGGTATTTGTGCATGCTATGTGTGCAATCTACCACTAAGTCAAATTCCCGGCCTTCCTCACCCTGCTTGTTTTATCCAGTCTACATACTGTGTTCAGGTTCTTGTCTTTATGCTTTACTTATGTATATCCAAATGTGTACCTCTATTTTCAGGGAAACAAATATTTAATGACAAGTAATATCCCACTGTTTAGAAGTCTATTATAGTCATATAATATTAGCATATACTCCAATAGTAATGTTATCTATCCGATATAAACCTGAGCTTTCTTAAGTCTGCCTCATGGTTCAAATTAAAAATTTATAAATTTAGTAAGTAGTAAGGACATGGGATGGCTCAGAAGTCATAAATCACTGCAAATACTTTGATGAATCTGGTTTTCAAGCTACAGAAAAAAGTGGTAAAGACACTTTCACTTATGAATAATAGCATTATATAAACTCAATTGTGGATCTTAAAAAGAAAAACTAAGAATTATTTCAGGATATTAGCAATTAACGATTGCAAGTCTACCAAGTGAGAAGCAAAGGTCCTATTCCTTCTCCTTTTCTATATATTTCCTTAGTTAGCCTTTTTTTGCAAATTGTGCAGAAAATAGGAGAACAAATTAAATACATTTCCTTCACATTCAAAAGCTGTCCTTGCTGAAGCCATGCTGAGGTGGGGTATATTAGTTTTTATAGAAAATGTGATCATCCTTATATAGCTATTACTGATTACTGACCATTACTGCTCTCTTTACTTAAAAATGATCAAAACAATCTCACTTATATTTCTAAAGGTTGTTTTACATCGCTTTAGATATTCACTTGCATCTGATTTAAAAAGAAACTTCTTTCAGTTTTATTCTTTAGTTTATATTTTTGTCTCTTTAATATTTAATTTATATTATTCAAAATAATTCCATTGATATCTCCAATGATTACTTTACAATGAGAAATTAGCTATTTAGTTGCTTCTGATTTTTTTAAACTTATTTCTTTTTTTATTTCTTTAAATTATATATTGTCTATCTATGTTTGCTTAGAGATTGTCTTCTCTATCTATAAGTATTTTTCTAAATTTCTACTTTTGAAGTACTTGAGAGAAAGTTTAGTCAAATGTTTACATGATAATATCTAATTCTCTGTGTTTCAGAAATTTTTAACCAAAAATCATAAATATAAATTAAATGTTCTTCTCAGATAATTCAATTTATTTATATTTTACTTGAAAAATATTTACTCCTCATTGTCCTTTGACGTCATTGTTGATTTATTCCTAAAATTTCAAAAAGTAATAATGCTTTATTTACATTTTCATTTTTGATTATACATGAGATGTACATCAATAGTAATAAAATTTTACATATTAGTCATCTACTACTTATAATTTTATTATTATAATATTCTATAAATAAGCAAAATAATTGATATGCATTTATAAAAGTCTCTATAAAGTAGTTGAATGTTTCCCCATACTAAAAATATTAGATATACCTTAAAATGAATCTCAAATATAATTATAATCATATGTTATTATAATTAGTTTAATATCCAAATGTAATTTCAAATTTTGACCTTCTTCATAATGCTGTAGTTTAACCTCAGGCTCTAACTATTGCCAGGAAATAAAATTTAATCCATGCTCCCAGCTCTTTACTCTTTAGTGTTTTTCTCCAGATTGTGATCTGCTGCTTTGGTGAGAAACATCAAATGCAGCCAATATTCTGAATTTTTTTCCACATCACACCTATTTCTGATGCCTCTAATGTACATGAATGTGATCATTTCACATGACATTAGGTCATTATGTCTAGCTAAGATATTGTATCCATCTGTTAATTTACAATATGTAGGCTTTATAAAATATTTTAACATGTATATTATTCTGTAGAATTAGCACATATAGAATCACTAGGCTCAAGTAATTTCACTGCATAAAAGGTTTGGTTCATTTCAGTTTGGTTACCAAAGTACAGAAGCCAGAACTTAAATCATCTATAAATTTACCAGTTATTCTATGAATTTCTTTAATATATTTGTTCATTTTTTTAGTTATTTGTCTTTTGCTATAATCTTAAGGTTTTCTTCCATATTAAAATGTAGTTTATATTTTAATATGAATGATTAATTTCACTAATATTCTACTTGCTTCTTTGAACATAAAGACACACATTAACTTTCTGCTGTAATTTCCTGGTATCTGCCTTTTGCACAATGCAAAATTCTACATTTACAGTGTAAATTTTTCCTATTCCTTGCTTAAATTGGCAAACAGAGAGAATTCAGGTTTGAAAATGTACCAGGAAAATAATAAATAATAATAAACCATATTACATAATAGTAAATATAGTATGCATCATTATGGGAGTTGGTGGTTTGTGGCTATCTTAATAACAATAAGTAAGGTTTTTGAAAATGATTTCTGTTACCTCTTGCTTCCAAATAAAAGAGTGAACAATTAAATTAAAGGAGTTTCTAAGACTCTATGAAGATCAAGATCACAATTTCCACAGACAATTCTCTTTGTTATCCATAATCTCTTTATATAGGGTTTTTTGTTTGTTTTATGAAATCACATTTCCTGTAGTCTGAAAAGATTGGTTAGCATCATTTTTTTTTAAGTTAAGGTCTCCATCCAATTATATCACTAATCCTATATAACAATTGTTGAACAATTTCTTCTTCAGTCCTTTGGCCACAAACATTTGCTTGTTTTAGAAAGAAAAATAAAAATGGTTAGCCTTCCACCAATTTAAATTGCCTCTCCACAAATAAATTAAAATGCAGGTTTTTTTCTGTATGTGAACATATTTATAGGTGACAGTGCACTATTAATCTTCAAGATTCATGACCATTTTCTACATATACGTTTCCTATTGCTTTTTACCTGAGAATTGTCATACTTAAGTGACTTAAACACCAATGTAAGGGTGGAGTTCTCTCCTGATGGGGCTTCTATAGCTAGGATCACTGAAATTGTTTTATACAGTGTTTCTGGGGTTTGTTGTTACTCACAGTGCTTGTTTCAGATCTGTCGGAAGTAACTAAAAGATGGATAACCTGATATAAAAAATACTAAAGATGAATGGGGAAGGAATGAGAAGAAGGTCAAGAATTCACTGACCTACTACACAGTTGAGAAATATGAGAGAAGAAATTGCTCCAGGGGGGTTTGAAGATATTGAAGTGACACAGATCAAGATGTATTATAATGTAAACTAATTTAATGCCCCCCCAAATGGAATACACAATCAAAAATTAAGTAAGGGAAGGGAGGCATTGGTGAGAATGTTGAGAGAGGTGGTATTAATCAATATGTTTTTTTGAGTGGCAACACCTTTGTGCAACTACTTAAAGAAAATAAAAAAAAAAGTTTTTCTGTTTTTCTTTTTTGTCCATCCCAGGGGTTGAACACAGAATCTAAGCACTGTCTTTGGGTTTTCTCAAGGATAAAGTTCTACTCCTTGAGCTACAACACCACTTCTGGCTTTTTCTATGTATGTGGTATCAAGGAATCGGAACCTTGGTCTTCATGAATGCTGGACAATTACTCTACCATCAGGCCAAGTGTTAGTGCCTAAAAATAGTTTTTTTTTTTTTTTTTTTAAGTTGTACTAATATCTTATTAGTGATGTATCACATAACATTTTGCATTGAATGAAAGTTCTCTGAACGCATTTTGAAACCGTCTGATAAATGTCTATGAAGAACCAAAACTCAACATCTCTTGGTGTTTTCTAAGATTATCTTCCACTTTTTAAAAAATTCAAGAAAATTGGGCCGGGAGTTTGGCCCAGTGGTAGAGTGCCTAGCATGCACGAAGACCCAGGTTCGATTCCTCAGTACCACATACATAGAAAAAGCCAGAAGTGGTGCGGTGGTTCAGGGTAGAACACTTGCCTTGAGGAAGACCCAAGGACAGTGCTCAGGCCCTGAGCTCAAGCCAAAAAAAAAAAAAAAAAAGAAAGAAAATAAAAAGTATTGCTGAGAAAAGGGTAATATTGAGCTAAGAGACTAATATTCTGGCAAAGCATCATTACCCATAGAAGCCTTGTGAATGCTTTGGCACAAAAATTGGGTAACAACGTGTGGTTTAGCAAGTCTATTAGGCCTCAGGGAAGAACGTTAATGTAGGGCACACAATATGGAGACACATCAGCTTTTATTGTGTCTCTCAAATGGTCATTGCTATTTTATGGAAATAAGAATACAACTAATACTACCATTTCCCACATAATATGATCTTAAGCATGTAGGCATAAGATATTGAATAATTCAATTTCACTATCACTGAAATTCTCCATTTTCCCATTGGAAGAGTCATTGTGAAGCAACAGATATTTTATGCTCATATTTTAGTTTTTAAATTATATTTTCAGTGAATCTATAACAAACAAATTCTAACTATAATCTCAAATATATATTATATTCGTACAATGCAGTGTGCTTGCATATTCATGCTGGGAGAATGTTTCAATTCACTTTTGAATAAGTGAATTAGAAAGTTTCATG
Source organism: Megascapheus bottae (assembly GCF_031878675.1). Lineage (NCBI taxonomy): Eukaryota > Metazoa > Chordata > Mammalia > Rodentia > Geomyidae > Megascapheus > Megascapheus bottae. Next base: position 72,107,839 of record NC_143512.1, read on the forward strand.
CTGGGAAGATTTCAACCACTGTTTACCTTCGTTGCTAAAAAATTCTGTAGAGTCAGCAATTAGGGGTAAAATCTATCTGCCTATCTATATATGTTTGCAATTATGTATATGTATATATGTATAAATCACATACTTACAATGTATTAAACAATCAAGTATCTATATATTTAACTAAAAGTTTTAATCCATTTTTCTGTCATGTATTTTCTATTATCTACATATAAATTTTGATAATTATGACACAGTTACATTATGATTAGGGAAAGATGAATGGAGAATTTTACTTATTCTTTAACTCCTAAACTGACAATAAAACTCATTTATTTAAAAATTTAAAAATGATAAAAACATATCTCTCATGTAACTGAACACTCATCAATTCCCTCACTTAACAAAACATAGATTTAATTCTTCTTACACAGAACTTTTTGTTAGTCAAGCAACACTAGGAATTATATGTTCTCCACATACTGAGAGACACCCAGCAGTTTTCAACTTCTGGTTGTACTTTCAAAATGTTGTCCCCCGACCAATGGCAAAAGAAGAACATCAAGAAATGGATAATTCATAACCAGTTCTTTTGATATTATTTGCAAGAATTGTATGAAAATGGTCTTATTAACCACCAAAGACATAGGAAAAAATAATGAATGTCTAGCTGATAGATAATTAGCAAATAAATTCATCTTAACAGAACTTCGGCATAATCAACCTTGATGATACAATAGCCATATATTATATAGTAGTAAAAATTGTGGTAAATAATAGTTTAAAAAGGAGAAAATATCTCAATAGTAAGGTTATGGGAGACAGGCTTGCCAATGAGAAAGGAAATGCTTTCATTACTGTATTCATTCACTTATTTAAATTTTTGGTGTAGATGCTGATGCTTGTTCAGGGTATATATACCATTCCTTAACTTTTTATTCAACTAGCTTTCACCACTTGAGACACACCTAATTGGAAATAAGAGTCTCACAGATTTTCTTCCTTGGGCTGGCTTCAAATCATGATCCTCAGATCTTAGTCTCCTGGACATAAGGAATTACAAGTATGAGTCACTAGCACCTGGCTAATGTGTTTTGTAAATGTATTTTACTGGAAAGGACAAAAGTATATATTTAGTTATATATAATTCATATATAACTTAAAATGAAATCCATTCCATTTATAGATATAAAGTCGCATAATAGAAATAAAGAATTTTGTGTCTAACTTTTTCAAACGTGATCTTTCATCCATTAGAAAAAGTACACCAGGAAAGTACTCATTGCCACATTAAGGCATAGAATGACTCTTTACAGAAAGCCAATGAATTTCTTCTGCTGTAAATTTTTAATATCTTTTCCTTGACTATGTCTCTCACTTCTCTGCAGTTATTAAACATATTAAACAGCATAAAATTAAACTTTATGCTACCCCTAAGTAATGGAAAACCATTTCTAAGATTGATTTTGATAATTCACAAAAGTTGAGATTTGAAATATTTTATTCATGCAGTAAAAATTAGCTGGACTCTAGCTTCATACATAAAAGTGTCTGAAAATTTAAAGTTACTGCCAGATATAACCTTCAGGGGAATCCGAAGAAAATTGCATTCCCCAGAGGTTTCACCATGGAAACTCTCAGTTCAGAGCCCAAAGCACAAAACTGGGCCTCATGACTTTAACAATAACTTTCATCTAAGCAATCCACTTCCTCTCTTCTTATCCCATGAGCTATTTACAGATAACATTTTGGGGAAGTCTGTCCCTGGTGACCTTCTTCTTCTCTGAGACCATGAGCATTAGTCTGCCATGGTATACTGAAGTCAGATTTGCACAGGCAATATGACCTTCTAGGATTTTTTCTCAAGTCTTAGAATTCACTGGAAGCTGACTTGCATAGTAATTAGCCCGCAAAATAGATGGAGTGGCAGAAATATCCTTCATGGCATGACTCATATCAGAAAAAGAAGCTTGGCAGATGAATGGACAAGTAGGTTTCTGTGGAGATTGACTTGCTAGAGTTTTTCTTAGCTTTCAACAATGGCTGCCTGATCTCAGAGGTGAAGGTTATGCAATCCCCAAAAGTGTTAATCATCTGTGGTATCTGAAAAACCGTGGGAAAGTTTTATTTTGTTACAAGAAAACTGGAAGAAATTAGTTTTATGTATTCTTTTAAGATGTTGAGAGACTATTCTTAGAAATTTATTTTTAGAATATCATATTGATGGAGGATTCACTCATCACTGTGCCTCTAATTAATATGATTTGCCTTGTCTATTCCTATGCAAATAGTCTTATCTTATGGATCCAGACAACTTTTTCTGAGTACAAACACTTTTATTTTTCTAAGGAAAAACACACATGGTTTTCAAAGTGCATGAAAGATAGGGATAAGAAGTATTATATTTAATGTGGTCTAATAAGGGGGAAATGTATGTTCATTAACAAATAAACATTTAGGTAAAATTAATAGTAAATATTATCCTTTCTTTTACAAAGAAAATATGTTACCTTTAAGTTGTATGCAAAGGGCTTTCAGTTAAATATCAGTTTATGATATGAATCTTGATCATTTTTAGCTCTTCCATTTCTTCCAAACCCACCCATCATTTTAAGTTACCTGGTTCAAAAATGGATTTTTCTAATTTATTTTCATTTTATTTATTTACTTTTTATATTTACTTCTTGCTCACATATCTGACATTTTGCTAAATCCTTCTATCTTCTGGGGTGGCCTTTAATCAACACGTCTCCAGGGGAATATGTAGTCTTCAAAATATCAATTTGTAAGTACAAAGAAATATAAGTTATAGTATGAAGAATGAAAGTTGTGCTGACCTAGAGACTTAAGGGTCCAACAGCTGACCAGCAGAGCTGAGGGATATAGGGGCATACTAAAGTAGAGCCTCAATGCCAATTTTCCTGTAAGACAGTACTGAGCTCAACAATATATGTCAAGATATATTAACATTTTGGACTTGCTCCATAACTGCTATTCTTTTCTTTCTATTGCTTCCTTCCAAAATAGTAACACCTATCCTGTAAGTTCTTCAATATGAATATTAAACATTCATTCCTTATTGGATTTCAGATTGTCACTGTGAAGAATAATTATAAAAGTAGACAATGGAGTCTTCATGATGACCATAGCATGTTTCCGAAAGAAATGCACCGCTTCTACGATGTGATAACAATGCAAGATAATTATCTTTCATGTTAGCATCAACAACAGATTTCCAGAAAGGTGACATTTTAAAACTGAAAACAGTTAATGAGAAATGTGACTTTCATTTGTTAGCATATCTGTTTAATAACTAGTTTAATAGTAGGTGTTTGTGTGTCTATATTTGTTTCTACATTTAAGGTGTTTTAATATGAATTTTATTTGGAGTAGATGAACAAAATAGATTCCATTGAGATATAGCTTGAAAAGAAGATATAGGCAGTTCCTCAAAAGACTAAATATAGAGCTCCCCTATGACCCAGCAATTCCACTACTTGGCATTTACCCAACCATCCAGAAACAAAGACATACTAAATCCACCAGCACAACAATGTTCATTGCACCACTATTTACCATAGCAAAGATACGGAACCAACCCTCAGTTGATGAATGGATCAATAAGATGTGGTATTTGTACACAAAGGAATTCTATGCTGCTGTCAGAAAGAATGACATTGCCCCATTTGTTAGGAAATGGAAAGACTTAGAAAAAATCATATTAAGTGAAGTAAGCCAGACTCAAAGGAACTTAGGCTCAATGGTTTCCCTCATTTGTCATAATCAGTAGAAACCTTGGGCTCTCCTAGCAGAGATTTGCAATATAGTAAAACCTTGATACACAGGCCATATAGTATGACGCTAAATGAAAGGATCTCTAGGATATAGAATCATAAGCCATATAGTGAATGACTATTGTCCTTAAGGTACTATGTTATTTCTCATCTCTTTTGCTGTCCCTTGGTTATCCCATATTGTTACAGTATTTCACTTTGTTATCTGATATATTGGATATATTTGTATTTGATTATTTGAAATTGGATAGTAAAGGGGGGAAAACAAGATGAGGGGTAGGGGTGGGAGGGAGGGAAATGGGGACCAAGACATGTGCAAGGGTATCAATGTATGTGAATTAATGCACCTTCCATCTGGCAAATATCATGTAACCCTTCTATTCATTACAATAAAATATATGAAAACAAAGAAAACAAGATATATACATATTGTATGTGTTTTGTGCATATATCATGTTTTATAATTATTTATATTTTGTATAATATATACTATATATGCTATATATTGTATATATATTCTTTGCATATATGTATTATATAAAATTTATACAATTGTTATATATAGTATAATATATCTCAAGTGATAAATATATATTTAATATTCCATATATAATGTATCTGTAATGCATATTATATAAAATATGGATATCTGCATAGATATGCAGATGATATTAAACTGATAATTGGCAAGAGACACTTTATTGAAAATTCATTGTAGATATGATCTAAAACACAATATTCATTAGTGAGTTATATTAATGATCCATTATATACTTTACGAGGATCTTTTATGTTTGCATGACTTTGCAATATTACATAGTGTTCCAAATATTAAGCTATAATTTACTTTCTTGTAGTTTTTTTAAGATGAGGCAATTTTCTTTTTTATTGTTACATTTGCCAGATAGGACGTGCATTACTTCTCACACATTGATACCCCTTCTCATGTTTTTGTCCGTCCCTATTTCTCTCCCCCCATCTCCTCCCAATCATCCCTTCCCCTTCCTATTTTAAATAAATAAATAAATGTATATACAATATGCCAGGTAACAAAGTCAGATACTATAACAATATAAGATTAATCAAAGGGCAACTAACGAGAAGAAAAATAACAGTACATTAAGAACAACAATCACACAAGATGAAATTCTTGTTTCCATATCCTGGAGTAAGCCAGACCCAAAGAAACAGAGGCTTAATGGTTTCCCTCATTTGTAATAATTCATACACAACTATGACTCTCCTAGCAGAGGATTACAATAGTGCAAAATCTAGATACATAAGGTCATATAGTATGAGGCAATTCTTATGGGTAACAAAAATCACAGTTTTGACTTCCCCAGTGATTTACTCAGAGAAGCCCGAGTCAGAGAGCTGCCACATCCAAAGTGACAGAGACAAGTTTTCCAAGTTTAATTTTTCCATAACAACTTGAATTTCATCCTTGACATCAAATATGCAAGTTGCCATCTTTGAAGTGACAATCTCAGTTCATGAAATCTGGAGAATGTTCTGCCAGTGAAATAAATCTGAATAACCATGGATTTTTTTTATGCCATTCACCTTCTCCAGCAAGAAGAATATCCCCTGAGAAAAGTTGGTACTTTGAGAGAACTTGTATACTTCACTAAAAGCTGAAGTTTTTATGCAAACTTCTTCAGTTCTTCCAACAAAATATTAAAAAGTATGTATATACAAGACTTCAATGTTAAATAAAATTAAATAAAATTTGGTATTTCTTAACTGCTATTGTCAGGAAGTAAAGAACACAGTGAGTATTGTACAGTTTGGGTTATTTTCTCAATTTGATTCATTAACATTTATTAATTTGAAAAGTTAATGTTTTCATTTTTAAATACTCATATATACATAAAATGTACTGAGCTGACATTTACCCCTACTTACCCGTCTTGGCTTTCTTTAGCTTATCATGACTATTCTTCCTTTTCTTAATTAACTAATTTTTTTGAAAAAATATTATAGATTATGCATGTGAAGTTGAACAAGAAACTTTTTCAGTAGAGTCTGTTTCCCTAAAAATGAGATAAATGTAGCACTCTTCTGCCTGAGAGTATGTAAAACTCATATAAATGTTCTGAAAGAATCAATACACATACAGAGAGAGAGAGAGAGAGAGAGAGAGAGAGAGAGAGAGAGAGAGAGAGAGAGAGAGAGAGAGAGAGAGAGAGAGAGAGAGAAATTCATTTATGGAGTTTTGTTGTTCATTGGCAGGATCTTTGGAAAGCTATTTTGAATGAGGGCACAAAATCATGGAGGTCCTATAGGTATTTCTATTATATATTGACTTTGATTCTTATGAGTTATATCAAATTACAGCTCTACTTTTAGTTTCTCAAAAAACTCTTACCCTAAATTTCCTTTAAAAAAAAAAAAATGTGGGTCATGGGACTTGAACTCAGCCTAGGCGCTGTCCCTGAGCTCTTAAGCTCAAGGCTACCCTTGAGCCAAGCCTCACTTCCTGAAGATTAGAGTCTCGGGTCCTTTTGTGCCCAGGCTGGCTTTGAGCCTTGATCCTCAGATCTCAGCTTCGTGAGTAGCTAGGATTACAGGCGTGAGCCACTGAGCCTTGCCTAAATTACCTTTTTGTGATTACCATTTAAGTTGTTGTTTTATTTTCTCTCTATATCCATAGTAGTTTTTGTTGTCTGTTTGTCTCATGATATTTATTCTGCCTTGGATGAGATATAATCTTTTTATCATGAACTCAAATTATTTCATCCTACTCAAATTTAGTTAAAAGTTCCATAATTCAACCTGTGCTTGAAACTTTATGCCATAGTAAAACCAAGTAATGCAATCTTCTGCAAGATGTGGTGGAGACACGTTAGTTTGCTCCTCCAAACTTAACTGTATTAAACATAAAAATGAATATGTTATAACGAGGTTAAAGAAAAAATTCAAAGGTACTTACAGGTGGCTCATGTCTGTAATCCTAACTACTCAAGAAACTGAGATCTGAGGATTGAGGCTTGAAGGCAGCTCCAGCAGAAATGTCTGTGAGATTCTTATCTCTGGTGAACTACAAGAAAAAAAAAATAATAATGAAAGTGGTGTTATGTGGTGAGAAAATAGAGAAGCCACATTTTGAGAAGTCCAATTTTGGGAGTCTTTACTGGAGAACAAGCAGTCCGTGAGCAGCCAATTGTTACAAAGGCCTGCAGCCAGCAAACACACTTAACACCGTTAGGAAACAGGCCAGAGAGGAAAGAGAGAACAAAAACAGTACCGGAAAAGCAATTCAGCTCCAATGGAGAACTGAGTTGGGATGCCATGGCAACCTGAAAAGCGCCAGGAGCCCTGAGACAGGAACAGGGATATATGTGGCATGGCATTATGGTGCCCGTGCTGGCCCCAGTCTAAACAGGAGCAGGGCAGGGGTCAGGGTCACAGGAAACAACCAGTCCCAGGCACTGAACTGAAAGGTTTAGTAACATATAGGCCAAGTGCTCTCCTCTACCTCCAGGGATTCAGGCATACCCATCACGTGGCAGGCAGTGGCTTCTCCTTCCTCGACCATGAAGTTAGATGGCAGACCCATGTGCCATGTGGACAAGATGGCACAGGCCAGACTCGATCTCTATATAGCAGTAGCACTGTGGCTTATAGTGGTAGATTGCTAACATGTCCACAAAAGCTCAGACGTAGAGTCCAGGTCCTGATTTCTTGCCCCACAAAGGACAGGCAGGGAGAAAAAGAGAAAGGAAGGAAGGAAGCAAGCAATCAAGGAAGGAAGGAAGGAAGGAAGGATTCAAAACAATTCATCTCTGTTTTCTCTGCGAAAGTTTTTGTATTTTTTGGTCCAAATGTAAATAAGCATTATTTCAAGTGTTGAACCAGTAAATATCTTTTGGCAATGGAGCAATTCTAGCATATGGTTAAATGTGGTGTGTGTGTGTGTGTGTGTGTGTGTGTGTGTGTGTGTGTGTGTGTTTGTGTGTGTGTGTGTGTTTTCCTTAACTATACTTCCTCACCATTCCGGAAAAATGTTAGGAGGACAATTTTGAATTTTTGCTAATTTTCCAGTTTTGTCAGAATTTTCAATGAGCTACTCAGACTCCTTTTAACAAATTAAATGCCATTGGAATAGTTCATATTTGCAAAAAGAAAATGCTTTTTAATCTTACCTGCTAATCAGTTTGCTCAAACTCTTGTCTTTTAATTATAGTTAATCAATTGCTTGTCAATTTCCTTCCTTTCACATTCTTGTGTTTTACTTTACAATTGCTGTTATTTCTATTGCAGAATACAATATTTTTATTAGTACATTATGTTTTATTAGTCCTCATATAGAATGTGTTAAAACTCTGAGTTTGCAGCATTAGTCAGCTTTCAAAACAATAAGGCCATATATTTATATACCAAAAGAGAAAACCGTGCTTTAATTAACTAGAACATTTGATTTCTGTGCAGCAGTTCACCCAGAGGCTCAGAATATAATAGGTGAAGCATAAATCTGAAGGCAAGCTACCGCTAAAATGAACATTTCCTCAGGCTCTCAGTCTTTCCCCCTTATTACCCTGTATTATTTGAGCAATCCTTACCCACATCACTGAGAGTGACTGGCTGCATGGAAAAATCTATTATGTCCATATAAATAATTTTTTTTGTGTGTGTGGGTAATGGGGCTTGAACTCGGCCTGGGCGCTGTCCAGCCTAGGAATGGTCCAAGAGCACTTCGTCTCAAGGCTACCGTTGTACCCTTGAGCCAAGCCCACTTCCCCTTTTCTAGAGGTTTACTGGAAATAGAAGTCTCAGATCCTTTTGTGCTCGAGCTGGCTTTGAACCTTGATCCTCAGATCTCAGCTTACTGAGTAGCTAGGATTAGAGGTGTGAGCCACCGTGCATGACTTAAGTCCATATAAATCATTAAAAAAAAAAAAATAACATTGGGCCAGGAGTTTGGCCTAGTGGTTGAGTGCTTGCCTAGCATGTATGAAAGCCCGGATTCGATTCCTTGGTACCACATAAATAGGAAAAAGCCAGAAGTGGTGCTGAGGCTCAAGTGGTAGAGCTCTAGCCTTGAGAAAGCACAAGAACAGTGCTCAGGCCCTGTGCTCAAGACCCAGGATTGGGAATAAAAAAAAAAGAATTTTCACAATGATGTGTAATTTTCATTCTACCAGGTTTTGAATGCACATTACCTATACAAGTTGAAACATGAGGACAATTATCATTATTTTCAATTATTCTATGAATTCTTACATATAACTTTTTATAGCTCTATTAATTATAGTCATTGGAGATTTCTTCATATATTTTTATTGTAATTATAGAAGGGTTATATTGTATTCACCAGATAGAAGGTACATTACTTCACAAACATTGATACCCTTTCTCATGTCTTGGTCCCCATTCCCTCCCTCCACCCCCACCCCTCAACTTGTTTTCTCCCTTCCCTATCTGATTTCAAACACCAATTAAGCATATATACAATATATCAGATAACAAGATAAAATACTGTAACCATATGAGATAACCAAGGGACGGCAAAAGAGATGAGAGATAACATAGTACATTAACAACAACAATCACTCATTATATGGCTTTTGTTTCCATAACCTGGAGGTCCTTTCATTTAGTGTCATACTATATGGCCTAATGCGTCTAGGTTTTGGTCTATTGTAAATCTCTGCTAGGAGAGCCCAAGGTTTCTACTGATTATGACAAATGAGGGAAACCATTGAGCCTATGCTCCTTTGGATCTGGCTTACTTCACTTAATATGTTTTTTTTTCTAAGCCTTTCCATTTCCTTACAAATGGGACAATGTCATTCTTTCTGACAGCAGCATAGAATTCCATTGTGTATAAATACCATGTTTTGTTGATCCACTCATCAACTGAGGGGCATCTGGGTTGGTTCCATATTTTTGCTATGGTAAATAGTGCTGCAATGAACATTGTTGTGCTAGTGGATTTAGTATGTCCTTGTTTCTGGACAGTTGGCTAAATCCCAAGGAGTACAATTGCTGGGTCATTGGAGAGCTCTATGTTTAGTCTTTTGAGGCACTGCCATACTGCTTTCTACAGTGGATGAACGCGTTACACTCCCACCAACAGTGTAGTAGTGATCCCTCCTGGCCACATCCCCTCCAGCATCTGTTGTGATTAGATTACTTGATCCTGGCCATTCTAACTGGAGTGAGGTGGAATCTTAGAGTAGTTTTGATTTGCATTTCTTTTATGGCCAGCGATGTCGAGCAATTTTTCATGTGTTTATAGGACATTCTTATTTCTTCTTCGGGGAAGACTTTCTTTAAGTCTTTGGCCCATCTTTTAATGGGATGGTTGTTTCTTTGGAGATTAGTTTTGGAGTGATTCAAATTTTAGCTATGGACATGGATATGAGGCTTTTGTCTATTGTATAGTTAGTGAAGATATTCTCCCACTCTGTAGGCTTTCTAGTTAATTTGCTAGCTATGTCCTTTGCCACACAGAAACTGTGCAGTTTAATGCGGTCCCACTTATCCAGATTTTCTCTGATTTGTTGTGTTTCTAAATTACAAAAAAAAAATTGATTGAAATGTAATAACACATCTGATGTTGTGTGTTTGATTCGGTATAACCTTTGGGGCTGGAATGAGATAGGACCTTAGTCATGAAATTGTAACTAGTTAATACAGCTCATATCAACCCAATTTTAAAATTTTAGCTACACATAGTACCCATAACTCAACAGCTCTCTAATAGGGAACAGGAGGGCATGTATTCTCATCATTGCTAATGAGTCAATTATAAAAGTAAATGTGTTGATCAAAAAAGTTAACTAAGGGCTTCAGAAAAATTCATCTGTATTGTTTTTCAGATATAATACCAAATTAGCTTGTGATCCATTATTTATCTGTGTATATAACACAGCCACACAGGACAATACAGGGGTAATATATGAGAATTTTAATTGGGTGTAAAACTTTGACTCACATTCATGTTATTTTTTTTTATTTTATTTTTTCCTGCATAGTATTTTTTATTGTAATTAATAGAAGGGTTACATGATATTTGCCAGATAGATGGTGGATTAATTCCCATACATTGATACCATTTCACATGTCTTGGTCACCATTTCCCTCCCCCCCACCCCCACCCCTTATCTTGTTTTCCCTGTTCCCTATCCAATTTCAAATAACCAAATACAAATATATCCAATATATCAGATAACAAAGTGAAATACTGTAACAATATGGGATAACCAAGGGACAGCAAAAGAGATGAGAGATAACATAATACCTTAAGAACAACAATCATTCATTATATGGCTTATGTTTCTATATCCTAGAGATCCTTTCATTTAGCGTCATACTATATGGCCTTATGTATCAAGGGTTTGCTCTATTGCAAATCTCTACTAGGAGAGCCCAAGGTTTCTACTGATTATGACAAATGAGGGAAACCATTGAGCCTAAGTTCCTTTGAGTCTGGCTTACTTCACTTAATATGATTTTTTCTAAGTCTTTCCATTTCCTAACAAATGGGGCAATGTCATTCTTTCTGACAGCAGCATAGAATTCCATTGTGTATAAATACCACAACTTGTTGATCCACTCATCAACTGAGGGACATCTAGGTTGGTTCCATATCTTTGCTATGGTAAATAGTGGTGCAATGAACATTGTTGTGCTGGTGGATTTAGTATGTCTTTGTTTCTGGATGGTTGGGTAAATGCCAAGTAGTGCTGGGTCATAGGGGAGCTCTATGTTGAGTCTTTTGAGGAACTGCCATACTGCTTTCCATAGTGGCTGAACGAGTTTGCACTCCCACCAACAGTGTAGTAGTGATCCCTCCTGGCCACATCCCCTCCAGCATCTGTTGTGATTAGATTACTTGATCCTGGCCATTCTAACTGGAGTGAGGTGGAATCTTAGAGTTGTTTTGATTTGCATTTCTTTTATGACCAGAGATGTTGAGCATTTCTTCATGTGTCTATAGGCCATTTTTGTTTCTTCTTCAGAGAAGACTCTCTTTAAGTATTTGGTCCATCTTTTAATGGGATGGTTGTTACTTTGGAGATTATTTTTGTGTTTTAACTTTGATTGTACATTTTAAATCGAAGGAACTCCAAGATGTCTCAGAGGAGTTGAGAATCAACTTGAGTTGCTCCAACAGTCTGTGGTAGTGATGGCTTCCGTAGAAAAATCACACTTTTCTGGGGAAAAGACTAGAAAAGAGATTGTTCAAGCAGCTTAGAAAGAAACTGTATCTGTGTTAGAGAGGAAAAGTGAGTATAGTTGTGATTTTTGACATATATTTCTAGGGAGAATCTGAAGGTTTTTGAGGAGGAGCTCTAATTGTAATTGGGAAGTGGAGCATAATTAAACAATAAGGGATCCAAAAGGGATATAGGAAAACATCAGGTGTGAGAAGGAGGAATTATGCAAATGAGTCCAGCTAGGCCTTAGAGGTTCTGACAGTGCTAGATTTTTTTTTTTGCCAGTTCCTGGCTTGAACTCAGAGCCTGAGCACTGTCCTTGGGCTTTCTCATGGCTGGAGCTCTAAAACTTGAATCACAGCACTACTTCTGATTTCTTCTTTGTAGGTGGTACTGAGGATTCGAATCCAGGACTTGGTGCATGCTAGGTAAGCACTCTGCCACTAGGCCCCAGTGTTAGAAGTTTGATTGTATTATCACCAAAATGATAGGAAGCATTTCAGTCTTTATAACCAGGCATTAAAAAAAAAATGCATGAAGCCCAGTGCAGGGTCTCACACCTGTAACCCTAGCTACTCAGGAGTCTGAGATGTGAGTTCAAATCCAGCTCAGGCACTAAAGTCCATGAGCCTCTTATCTCCAATTAACCACTAGAAAACCGGAAGTGTCACTGTAGCTTAAGGGGTAGGGCAGTAGCTTTAAGCTGAAGAGCCCAGGCCTAGAGAACAAGCCATAGAACTAGTAATAAAACAAAACACCGATGGGAAGGTTTCAATTATGTCAAAGGTAACTCTAAAAGCCTGTGTCCTGCTCCTTGATAAAGAAGGTTGTCTTAATTTGTGAAGAGCTAGTAACTGTACATTTTGGAAAATCTCATTAATGTGGTATGCATTTTGAGTTAATCCAGATGAGATAGTGATGGTGCTGGAGGGAGGAAGAGGACATGTGGACAAATTGACATATCTCTGCTTCTGTAAGCCTGGTGCTCAAGAGAGCATTAATTAGGAGGAATAAACTATTTCTGTGACATACTTTGAAAGTGCAAATGGAAGTGGGTATGCAGGGGCACATTGCCATATAAGGCAGCTTACATTGCCTTATATTGTCTGCACCAACTGCCATGATCACTTGCACATGACTTGGGCAAGTTTGGATAATGGGCTTATTCTAGACTTTGTTATGCACCATATTGAACATCATAGTATTGTCAGAGCTCTTGGGTATTCTCACTCTGAAATCTATCACTTGCTGAATGGGCTTCCGAGCTCCAAGAAATGGTGAAATTCTAAACAGTGCTGTATGTAACCTAGCAATTTTATATTACAAGGGAAATCAGATGGCAAACTAAAGAGAGGAAAAGTAGAGGCTCACAATTTGTGAGGATGGAATTAATCTCAAATCCTCCCTTTTGTACTGTTTTCCAGTAATTTTAAAGAAATGAAAATGAAAAAGAAATATGGTATCCAGATGAGATGGTACATGGTTCTAACCTCAGTAGAATGATGAGCCAAAATAAATTAATAATAATAATATAATAAATAATAATTACAACAATTACAGAAAACACTATACTTAAGGCACATAGTTCCGCCATTTTTCACTTGTGAATTGTGTCATTATTTAGGTTCTAATAATAATTTTTAAAATGATATTTGCCAGCTTGACAGAAGAAATGAAAATTATTTCTTAAAAGGGTGAATCCATCCCAGGATAACTTTTTCACAAATATTCTAGTCACACATTGCAAACATTTATTTTCCCCCAAATATAGCAAAGAACTACATGCCAAGATACAGAAGTGAAATCTACCAGATGTCCGACAGCCTCAAGACACACTGATATTGGTCAGATCTTGAAAACTCACAGATGTAAGACAGTCTGTTGTTCTGCCTCAAGCACGACTTTCATTCCAGAAAAGCCACTGAAGTGGAGGACATAAGAAATATATTTATATTTTGTAATCTTGATTAAATGGAGAATTTAAATTTATTGTAATTGTGCCATTTCAGTAATTTCATTTTGTAGCATTTTCTTCACAATTATATGCACATAATAAAATGATCCATACATCAACATAAAGAAGTGTTTAGATGTTTGTATAATATAAATAATGTGGTTTAAAATACAAGAATACACATTACTGACCTGGAATTTTATTATTTGGAAAATAGATATTGATGTTTTACAGGAAATCAAATGTACTGAGCTGAAATATCATAGGTGGGACAGTGAAGGGTTACATTTGATGTGATGAGTTGAAGCAGAAAGGTCTCCATTGGAGGAGAGGTCATTTAATACATGATCATCATGATCTAAAGAACAGGGGGCTGAGGTGCTGATATGTCAGGCAAAGAGCTTTTTTTTTTTTTTTTTTGGATGGGTCATGGAGTTTAAACTTAGCCTGGGTGCTGTCCCTGAGCTCTTCAGCACAAGGCTCCCTCCCTACCCATGGAACTGGACTTTGTCCCTTAGCTCTTCAGCTCAAGGTTATCACCTTTCCCTTAAGCCAAGCTCCATTTCCCTTTTCTAGTGGTTAATTGGAGATAAGAGTCTCAGGTCCTTTTGTGTCCAGGCTGGCTTTTAACCTTGATCCTCAGATTTCAGCCTCCTGAGTAGCTAGGATTACAGGCATGAGCCACCGTGCTGGGCAAGCAAGGAGCTTTAAAGGCCAAGAAATGGTGACGTGTAAAAGCCATGAGTAGCCAGCACTGCTGGCTCACACCTCTAATCCTAATAACTCAGGAGCTTAAAATCTCAGGATTGTAGTTCAAAGCCAGCCTAGGGAAAAAAAAAAAGTCTGTGAAATTCTTATCATTAATTAACCACCAGAAAAATAGAAGTGGCACTATGGCTCAAGTGTAGAACTCTAGTCTTGGGCTCAGGAGCTCAGGGACAGCACCCAGGCTCAGAGCTCAAGCCCCAAAACTGACAGAAAAAAAAAAAAGAAAGAAAGAAAAAAGAAGCCAAGAGTAACAAGAACAAGGATAGAAAGAACAATGTGTACAAAGAGAATTGAAGACAGTACTATGTAGCTGGAACAGAGTATTAAGATGAGAGCTTAGAGAGTTCTAGAAGAGATTGGGACTATGAGGAGAAAAAATACTTTAGACTTTATTCTAGAAATAATACGAAAATACTGAGAAATTGTAAGATTCCTGTGATCAGTTTTCATGTTTAGGAGAAATTACATTGTAATTATCCAAAGAGAAACAGTTTGGAAGTAGGAGAATTAAAAATTGGGAAAGTGTCAGCTGATTTTTCAGGAGATTGCTAAACTCACATAGTCAAGACATGGGATGATGGTTATTAAAAAGATGGAACAATATGAATGATCTCAACACTTCAAACTTCAAAAAAAAGACTGTATTGTTCTTTGTTGAGATAGAAAAGATTAAGCTGGAATAGTAATAGTAGACTTGAAATAAGAGGAAATTACAGTGTATATACACATATATATACACACACACATAAAATATACCCATGTATATAAACATATATACATGACATATATTATATCAGGAAGTATATATATATACATATATACATGCATATATCTACATATACATATGTATACATATATACATACTGACACTCATTTTGGGAGATCCTTTCAGTGTTTACAAGAAAATGTTAGTGAAAAGTTAGATCTATGAATTTGGGTTTGAAAGAGCATTCTGCCCCAGATTTGAATCTTAGAACACATTGTAATTATCCAAAGACAAAATTTCAGAACATAGAGAATAATAACATTACCTTGAAATTAGAAAACTTACAAAAAACAATAAATCCTGGTTTGTAAAATATTTGTAAGTTAGAGATCACTGTGCATTTGAATCACCTTATATTACCCTAATTTATCAAGCATCAGAATGCATAGAGAAGATAAAAATGTGTGACATATTTCACATAGAAGTAGAGTTAGTAAAAGTTTTATTGCTTATTCTTTGAGCCCCTTTAAAGTTATACATTTTGCACCTTTAGGTCACTTTACTGTATATATTACTAGATTAAAAACACATTTAAATACTAAGACAGTGACATATTAGGAAAATAATATACCATTAAAAGCACTGAGCCTAACCAGAGTTGAAACACAGTCTTCATATATGACAGCTTTGACAAGAGAGAATTGTGGAAAGAAATGGTTATTTCAGAATGATGGATTTCTATAAGGAAGTTCTAAATAATGAAATATTACCTTGGATGTAGGGTACTGATACAATACCAGAGGAGCAAACTCCTTTTAGGTTTATTTCAAGAAGCAAAATTTAAAACAAAAGACAAAACAAAACAAAATCCCACAGAGCAAAATAGAAGAAATAACCAACCTTACTCCTGAGGGTAATGAATGTTTATTGAATTTTTTCTGCATACCAGGAAATGACCTAACCACTTGAAATGCATCAATAAATAAATGTAACAAAGCCATTTCTTTCTCATTGGAATTTTAGAATGAGGAAGCTAAAAAAAAGTATAATATTAAGTAACATGACAGAATAACTTAGAGGGTTAGAGGTACAAGAGATAAAAATGTGTATGTGCAAGAGATGTTAAGGTATAGAGCTAAATGGATTGTTGGGATAGACATGACTAAAATTTAAGATTTGTGGAAAACATTAATGTATCTCCATAGTTAAGAAAGTACTAGTCAGAAAAAAAACGTCCCACTGAAGCCAGATCAGAGCATGTATAGCTATTGCTATGAGAGCTGGAGGCTGATGTCAGGAAAGGAGGGGGATTTAAGTACATATTTTTCATAAAGTTTTGGAGATAGGCTTTTGAACAAAAGTGTGGGATGATATGACCTAAATATAAAATAATAATTTAAGCTACTGTGTTGGCTGTAGATGCTAGAGGGAAAAGAATATGATTAGAAAGATTAGTATGAAGGCTACTAGTGGTATGTCAGGTTATTTCTACAAAAAAAATAAATATGGATTTAGATGTGTTCTACTAAAATAGCAATCCTTTTCTATACAGCTTCAACTTCTGTTCTCAAAAGTTGAAGCTAGAACAGAAGTTGTACTAGAACTTAGCAAAAGTCTACCCATGGATAATCTACTTTCTAACAAGTTCTGCTATAAAACTGTGCTGAAGGGAAAAACTTTAAACATTGTTATTGACTTATCAAAATCTATGATAATGTGATAGAAAGCAATGTCTTTAGTATATTCCATTCCCCATGTCTGAGATGATTATTTCAGATTTCATCCTTTCTTCTCCTAAAACTCTTTACTATTCTTTGGATCAGTTCAACACTTTTTTCAAGTATTTTTTATTATTGTATTTTATTGTCAGGGTAATATATAGAAGGATTACAATTAATCTGGTAGTCGATACATTATTTCTTGAACATTGATAGCCCTTCCCATGTTTTTCTCCCATTTTTCCTCCCCCATCCACTCTCAATCATCTTGTTTTTATCCTTCCCTTCCCTATTTCAAGTGAACAGATTTATATATACATATTTACATACATATATTTATATATGTATGTATATTTATATACTTATACAAATATATGTATGTATATACAGTATACCATATACCAAAGTCAGATACAGTAACAACATGATATAAAATGGGGAAAGAAGAGAAAAGAAATAACGTCACATAGTACATTAAGAATATGAGAAATCTAAAGTAAGTGTCAAAGTTATTTCTCTCTAGTCATAACCGAAACTCACACTCAATATTCGAATGTGTACTATTAGAATATTTTTTACCTTCTGTAATTGGATTATTAATTATACTTCAAGTGATTACTCTTAGTTTTGCTTTATATCTTCTTCTTTGTCACATACCCAGTACAATAAAGTTGTATTACTTGATAGAAAATGAACAGAAGCTATAGTTTTACATTAACAGCACCTTTAACAATAATAATCCCTAGAGTCACCAATGCATACTGAAGTTAATACATTAGCTATCCAAATTCAATTAAGAGAGATTTATATGTAGTGTTCTAATTAGTGAAAGTCTTTCAAACTTACAGAATATATAGACTAACAATATGAACTGTTTTGTAGGACAAGAATATATATATATACAACAAAAAAGTTCTGGAGGTTAAAAGACAGCTATGTAGCTAATGGTGATGCTTGAAAAGCCAGATCCAGAAAAATAAATGACAAAAACAAGAATGTAAGACTCATCAATGAAGATATAATAATAATAATTTCAATTCTTGATATCTGAGATAGTGTACTTAATTGTACCTTAACTCAGTGGCAACCAAAATTAGAAAACATGCCATATTCTTTACTTTAATAGTTACTTTTCCATTATATCCATGTTACTTGGAATATTCATAGATATGATTATAATCTATATTTAAGTAAAAATAAATAAAAATAGATTAGGTAAACAATACAGTAATTGCATACCATATTAAGTCCCCAGAAAAACATATATAGTAATTCACACACATACAATACACAAAAGCTAAGAACATTCAAGTTGTGTTATATGATCCTTCTTGTTTAGTATAATATAATGATTTAAATAATTGTATATTTTAAGTACTATTTTCAGATTATCTAAATTAATTTAATAATTATTTGATCTAAATTTTTTTCCAGTTAAGAAATGTTACAAATAATGGAAAGAGAAATAATGCCTTTATATTTGAATTGTTCCTATGAAATGGAAATATTTATGTGAGTTTGGCTTCCTGCTCTTCAATGAAAAAAATATCCACGGATGAATAATTTGGAGTTATGACATTGACCTGTTATATGTTTAGGTTACATAATACTTCCAAGTCCTATTTCACTTAGGTTAATTATTTCTAAATATATTTAATGTTCTGTTTTTCTTCTTGATAGGTCTACAGATTTAATAATTTAGTTTTAAAGAGATAAAATAACTTAATAATTTGAGGTATTTACAGCTATTGCATTGTGCTTCATCTAACATCATTACTCAAGGAGCTCTCTGATGCAAAAAAGAAAAAAGAAAAGAAAAAAAATTTAGCAGAGGAAGGCAACCATTTATTCTGCTACTTCATAATGGCAGCTCTTTATCCTCCGACCCAAGGTCAATTGCATTGTCTGTGGCAAAAGATAGAGAACTATTGCTAAGAAAGATTTTACTGTGCAGCAATTCTGAATCTATTTCTCCTGATGAAATGTCAATAGCTTTCTCGGACAAAATGTATTTTTTCTAGAAACAAAGATGAAATTGGCTTTAAAATGTTCTCCACAAATCAATCCTCTTCAATATAAAATATTTGAAAAGGAAAAATTATCGGGTAATCCAATATGCTGCTATCCCTATCCTTTTAATTCATCAAATATATTACATTTCCTTAAAAGAAAAACAACTCAGAGAAGCATTGATATTCTTCTAATGGTTTTAGAGTAATAAAAATTGCAGTATAAAGTCGACTTCTATGAACCTGGAAATCCTGGAAATTTAACAAGAGATGGGAGCCTTGGAAAGGAAGTATTTACAGGATAAGACAGGATATGTGATATAACAGGAAAAATTACAAGAAAAAAGTATTAGAAATAATAATGTCTATTTTAGAATTAGAGTAAAAATATTTATATTATGCAGAGGAATAAATGCATCAACTACACTATGATTAGATTTTTATGATTGCTTTGCCATCACTTTTTGCAAATATAATTTCTCTCAAATTGAAGATTTGACTCAAACAAGACTAAAGTTACAGATCTTGGTTTTTCACATACATAAACTAAGGCTTTGGACAAAAGAGCTGGATGATCATAACTGGAAATGGGGAAGCTTGTTCTTTGAGGCCAATCCAGGCAAAATGTTATTGAGAACATAATCTCTTCAGTAAGATCGTAGAAGTGGTATGTGCCTGTTTCCCTAGCTACCAGGATGTGCAGGTGTGACTACTGTTGTCCAAGGACAGTCCCTAACAAAATCTTGAGACACTATTAGGGAATAACGAGAGAGCCAATTCCTAAAAGACACACACACACACACACACACACACACACACACACACTCACACACACACACACAAACTAAAAATGGCTATGGGTGATGGACAAGTGGTAGAGAGTGCACAATTATTAAGCACTGAATTCAATCCTTAGTACAACCAAAAATACATAAGAAAACAAATACATGTAAACATACATAAATGGTAGTAAGCAAATTGTGTGTGTGTGTGTGTGCGTGTGTGTGTGTGTGTGTGTGTGTGTTGGCACTGGGATTTGAACTCAGGATCAGGGTGCTGTTCATTAACCTCTGTGCTCAAGGATATTGCTTTCTTACTGTAGCCATACCTCCACTTCTGGCTTTTGAGTAAGTTACTTGATGATAATTGATTTTAGGATTCTTTTCTGCTTGGGTTGTCTTTGAACCACAATCTTCACATTTCATCCTCCTGAGTACCTGGAAATATAGTCATGTGGTACCAGACCCCATTAAACTTTTTATTAGAACATGTAATTGATAATTGTTCTGACAACCAGGTACAAAGCAGTAATTTTGTAAATGTATTATTTCACTTCAAGATACAAGTGAAAAAAGGGTTCTCAATTTGCAATTCAGTGAAGACAGAAAGACAAAACATAGTTAAACAAAGGAGAGTCAAGGAATAAAAAAAAATAAGTCACTAATAACCATAGCTTGTCTCTGTGTAATAAAAACCCAAGGTACCTTGAAGTGCTCAGATTCTGTAGGCCAGGTGGTAAGGCTATTTAGAACTAGTAGCTAAACAGTGAGCCACCCTCTCACAGACACAGCCATCAAGATGATCCTCTAGAAACAGCGAGAGGTTTGGGAGAATGAGGTAAAGCTGTAACACATGGTTCAGTTAACTGTGAGATTCCTGGGATCTGGCACTTGAGTGGCATCTATTGATAGCCAGCCATGCAATGTGTTGAACTGTAGGAAGTGGGCCTGACAAAATATCCAGAATTCACAGCAGGATGCTGGTGACTCCCACCTTCCATCTTGGCTACTCGGGAGCCCCGTTTCTGTGTTCAAAGCCAGCATAGGCAGAGGTAGGATGCAAGCCTTGAGTCAAATCATTGAGCTTTGGTGCCCAGACCCTGACTTCAAGCCCCAAGCTCCACAATAAAAATAAATAAATAAATCACAATCCAGAACTCATTTAACATATGCCACTGTGGCTGAATACCAGATTCAAAAAGATGACCCTAGACTTGCATTTGTACAGAGGGATTTTGAGTTTTTGAAGAGCCGCTTGGATTCCAGGCAATTAGAACACACACATAGAACTGAAGAAGAATCAGAATCCCATGCAGAGACATTCTTTTAAGGAAGGAGAATGTTCTCAGAGGTCAACAGCATGGGCAGAAAGATAATGCCCTTGTGTGTGTCTGTGTCTTGCTTGCCTAAGGTAGGAAGTCAGTGAAAATCAGCAGACGGTTTCTGTTTGATTATGACACAGCCACCTCAGTTCTCATACCATGCAGACTCGTGAAGGAGGAGGCTCAGAATGTGCCGTTGAAACATGTTTCAAGAAATCATTCATTTTCTTCATCCATCCTCTCTGTCAAGATCAATTGCACCCTATGGTACAACATACTGTTAGGTTTTTATGTTATGCTTAAGAAGCCATTCCTTAATACTTGCTCTAAAATTGGGAATCAAACACACTTCTTGCAGAAATACATTTGCATCATAAATTTCATATGGTTGATCCTTCCAATGCGATCTGTGTCTAAGCTACAGTTAAGTCATAGGTGCCTCTTCTCCTCCAGGCAGCTGATAGACTGCCTCATCCAACCTAAGTAGTGTTTACCCTTGTTGGCAATCTAATTTGTCACTGTGAAGTGACAGCCCAGGTTACATCTTAGCACAAGAAGCCAATGAAATGTGATGCTTGATCAGAAAGATCTGTGGTGTCATCAAAGGTTATTTCTATGGTGACAAATCAAAGGTCAGAAAAATCACTCTCCAAAACTCACATATATAAAAGCTCTCACAAAAAAAAGAGAAAATCACTATCCTCAAAGCTGAAGGACAAGAATTGATGTGTTCACATGTGTCAATCAATTGTCAGATATGGGATTCCCTCACTAGCTTGTTATCCTGAGGATATCAGGATATCCTCAGTCTTTGTCTAAAGTAACACATTTTGGGAAAAAAAATGCATTGCCTTTAGTAAAAAGAAGTAGCGTTTGAACTCAGCCACAAAACTTTCAATGGGAAAATATGGTACTTTTCCTTCTTTGGGGAGGCTGCCTGTCTTTACTCTGCAGTAGTTGTGTGTCTCAAATCATCTGAACAAAGGGAACAGAGCACTTGCAAAGTTTATATCCATTTCATAGAATGGCAGGGCTTGCCCTATGTCTATCTTGACAATACTTAATCTTGGTGTCTATTATGCCTTGTTTTCTACCAAAAAAATGAATACTTTCTGTCCCCATTCAAGTCAGTCATCACTGCTTTAGAAGTCGATGGGAAAATATTCTACCAGGGTGGAGAAAAGTGATTTCCTTGAAATACCAGTGGAAGCTACCACTTCTTTCATGTCATAGAACTAACAGGCAATGGGCTTTATTCTGTTTACTAGGGGGAAAAAAAAACTGATCATTCGTTTGAAGTTCCTCTGCTATAATCCCATGCAACCCAGCAAGTGCATAATAGCATGTGGAATGTAGGAAAGCTTGTAGGATGTGAGAAACATAGCCAGTCTCATCGGAATTTAAATGTTCACTGAAATATTTATTTATTTATTTATTTATTTATTTATTTATTTATTTTATTTATTTATTTTGCCAGTCCTGGGCTTGAGCTCAGGGCCTGAGCACTGTCCTTGGACTTTCTCAAGGCTAGAGCTCTGCCACTTGAGCTTTAGCTCCACTTCCGGCTTTTTTTTTTTCTTTGAATATGGTACCGAGGAATCGAACCCGGGCTCCGTGCATGCTAGGCAAGCACTCTACCACTAGGCCAAACTCCCGGCCCTCACTGAAATATTTATTATAACTCATCAGTAGGCTTCAAATTTGGTACTGTCTGGCCAGTACTTTACTAATATTAATATTGAAGAGCTCATTCTCACAGTCAAGTGAAAACATTTAAATGTCCAAAGAGTAAATAATCAGCTTAGATTCTGTTAGGTCCTATGTCTAATTTTTACTGTGATATGTTTAAGTCATTTGGAATTTTTATATTCCTAAAATATGTGTTATACAGAATAACAAACTTATCATTAGTAATACTCCAGTGTTTATATGGATAACCCCAATCTAATTGATGCCTGGATTTCAAATTAAAGGTAGTACAATTAGCATAATAGGATATCTTATAATGCTAATATACACTGAATATAGAGTAGGAGAGTTCTTGCCTAGCATGCACAAGGTTCTGTGTTTGAGGCCAAGATCATAAGAAAAGTGTGTTTTAAATGCCTAAATATTCTCCTTTAAGGTCTGCACGCAAGTTGTACAGGTCATTAAAATTATGCATTTGTACTTTATGAAATAACAAGATGTAATTGAAAAAGATCGAGCAGTATTGGTGACTGTCCATATTAAAAATAAAGCAAAAGATCTGAGCCTACATACGCTACATACAGGTATAAAATCACTGAGACAGTATGGTGCTATGATAGTATCCATGAGTCAATGAATTAAGGTCCAGCCATCCCTGTGACCATGCTAATAACTCAATTCATTAAATGTGCCCTGCTAATGAAACTCAGGTCACAGGATCAATCCCCCTGTGTTTTTTATTTATTTATTTATTTTTACATTTTCCTATCTACCAGCACATGAAAACACTTAGAGAATCCAGACAGGAAATATAAAGGCATTCAGTCTGGTTAGATATCTTATTTAGGTGTTGGAATGGCCATGTAGGGAGGGCTTACAGTCACAGAAGTAAGGAGTGAATACATTTTCCTGTTGAACCTTATTAACCCCTCCCTCGTTTGTCCCTGGGAGCCCAGGAATCTGCTCCTAGGCCTCCGCCCCTTTCCACTTGTAAAGTTCATTTCCAACCTCATGTCTTTGTGAGTATGGTTGTTGCATCTTTTTGAAGGCATTTTAAGTAAAAGTTTTTCACAAACCGTGTGTTTCAAATACTTTCTTCTGAGATATACTTGAGGTTGCTAATCAAAATGCAAAATTATTTCATTTATAGCAATGATCTTATAATTAAAGAAAGGAATTTCTCCCATTTTAGTTAACTTTTGCCTAAAGTTAAAGGCAAATTTGGTTAAATTTCCATTTGCCCTTTAGAAAGTGAAAACTGAAGTAGAGAAAAATGCTTTTAAGATTCTGAGTTATTTTTATATCCTCAATTATTGACATTTCCACTTGTATTGATACAAAAGGCTTAAGTATTGGCATGAAATTAGAAACAATAGGTAACTTGATTGTCATTATGTAGCTATCTAACAATGTGTATATTTTAAAGTTTGAATATAACATGTACACTTATTAATATGTAGATGTGCAAAGGAGTTTGAATGCAACAGTGTATTTATGATGTACAAATGTATTTTTGAGTTAGCTTAAACAGTTTGTGTAACATATATACCATTTGTTAATCATATACTAAGTACCCAATGGAACACACACACACACACAAAAGTCACTGTTCTTACTGCCATGTTTAACTACAAGTATGTATTAGTTCATTTATTGGTAACATTTATCAAAATAAAGGGCTTGGAAATCCTAAAATTTTATTGATAAAATCCCATCAGAAAATACAAACGCAGTGTGAGAGTCAAATTTTTATTACTTATATGTAGATTTAGTGTTTATAATAGAAGTGAAAAACTATATAATGAACCTTTTCTTCATTGATATCAGGGTTTGAACTAAGAATCTCATGCTTGTCCTAAGTCAGCCTGGGTTTGGTTCTGATTCTATCATTTACCAGCCTACTTATGCCAGTGTTAAATATTTCTCATACTTTTCTAAGTGTTGTGATGTCTGTGTGTGACTCCATACAAAGAGCACAGAGCAGTACCAGGCACATGATGGCATTGTACATGTGCTTGTGTAAGTGTTTGCTCCTTATTGCTATTACCATCTGAAAAGAACAGCTTCAACCATTTTATAATGGTTTGATCATGGTAACTTCTGAAGTTTCTAGCCATATATGTAACATTAAGAATTTTAGATGAGGTGGAATCTTAGAGTTCTTTTGATTTGAACTTCTTTTATGACCAGAGATGTCGAGCATTTCTTCATGTGTCTATAGGCCATTTTGGTTTCTTCTTCAGAGAAGACTCTCTTTAAGTCTTTGGCCCATCTTTTAATGCGATGGTTGTTACTTTGGAGATTAGTTTTGGAGTGATTCGATTTTTTGAGTTGTTGATATATTTTAGATATGAGGCCTTTGTCCATTGTATGGTAGGTGAAGATCTTCTCCCATTCTGTAGGCTTCCTATTTAATTTACTAACTATGTCCTTTGCCATACAAAAGCTCTGCATTTTAATGCAGTCCCACTTATCCAGCGTTTCTCTGATTTGTTGTGATTCTTGGTCTTTATTAAGAAAGTTGTGACCTGTGCCAAGGAGGCCTAGTGTATCTCCTATTCCTTCTTGTAAAGTTTTCAGTGTGTCAGCTTTTACCTTGTGGTCTTTGATCCATTTGGAGTTAATTCTAGTGCAGGGTGACAAAGAAGGATCCAGCTTTAGTTTTCTGCAGCTGCTTAACCAGTTCTGCCAGCACCACTTGTTGAAGAGGCTGTCTTTCTTCCATTCTATTTTTTTGGCTCCCTTGTCAAAGATTAGGTGGCCATAGGTCTGTGGTTTAATATCTGGGTCCTCAGTTCTACTCCATTAGTCTTCAGGTCTGTTCTTGTGCTAGTACCAAGCTGTTTTGATAACTATAGCTCTGTAATAGAGTCTAAAGTTTGGAATTGAAATTCCTCCCTTGCTGTTCTTTCTGCTAAGAAGTGTTTTTGCTATACGGGGTCTTTTATTATTCCATATGAAATTTTAGATTGCCTCTTCTATTTCTTTAAAGAATGCCATTGGGATATTGATGGGTATTACGTTGAATCTGTAGATAGCCCTTGGCAAGATTGTCATTTTCACGATGTTGATTCTTCTAATCCAGGAGCATGGGAGGTTTTTCCATTTCCTCAGTTCTGCTTTAATTTAGAATGGCCAGAATCAAGAAAACTAACAACAAAAGATGCTGGTGGCCAAGAGGGATCACTACTACACTGTTGGTGGGAGTGCAAACTCATTCAACCACTATGGAAAGCACTATGGCAGTTCCTCAAAAGATTAAACATAGAGCTCCCCTATGACCCTGCAATTCCACTACTAGGCACTTACCCAGTTGTCCAGAAATAAGGACATACTAAATCCACCAGCACAACGATGTTCATTGCAGCACTATTTACCATAGCAAAGATGTGGAACCAACCCAGATGTCCCTCAGTTGATGAGTGGATCAACAAGATGTGGTGTTTGTACACAATGGAATTCTATGCAGCTGTCAGAATGACATTGCTCCATTTGTTAGGAAATGGAAAGACTTAGAAAAAAATCATATTAAGTGAAGTAGGCCAGACTCGAACATAGGCTCAATGGTTTCCCTCATTTGTCATAATCAGTAGAAACCTTGGGCTCTCCTAGCAGAGATTTGCAGTAGAGCAAAACCTAGATACATAAGGCCATATAGTATGACATTAAATGAAAGGATCTCTAGGATATAGAAACAAAAGTCATATAATGAGTGATTGTTGTCCTTAATGTACTATGTTATCTCTCATCTCTTTTGCTGTCCCTTGGTTATCTCATATTGTTACAGTATCTCACTTTGTTATCTGATATATTGGATATATTTGTATTTGGTTATTTGAAATTGGATAGGGAAGGAGGGAAAACAAGATGAGGGGTTGTGGTGCGGGGGAGGGAAACGGGGACCAAGACATGAGAAATGTATGTGAATTAATGCACCTTCTATCTGGCAAATATCATGTAACCCTTCTATTAATTACAATAAAAATATATGAAAAAAATAAAAAATAAAACAAAAAAAGAATTCTAGATGACTGAAAAAAAAAGAAACAAAAAATAAATCATTCGCCACTTGGTTTATGACCAGTCTGAACTTAATGATACAATTTTCATATAGGGTACTGGTTTTCCCAATAGAGGAAGTTATCCAAGAGTGTCATTTAATGATATAAAGACACTAAGACTTGGTTATCAAAAACAAGAAAAAAGTAGTCCTAGTGGTCCTGGAGATCTGAAAAAGTAACCACATGCCATAGCAGTAGATGAAAGCAAATGAGCTGACAATAAGGAAATGAGGTACTTGCTTCCTTTCATTACATAGCAAGGAAATAAATATACTACTAAATTATTTCTATTTTAAGAAGTAATCTTTTCCAATTTTCAATGCAAATTCTTGTTGGGTATTACTCACTCAAAACTAAAACAACATTATAACCAGTGAGTACCATACTGGAGCAGAATGACCCTGTACAATTAATTGAGAAGAACTTATTGCAAGCACATACATGAACCCATACTTTTGCACTTCATTTTACAGGACACAAGTCATGGATGGCTAGTAATAAATAGGTAAATATTGATGCTCATTTAAACAAAATTGACTCTCTCTCTCTCTCTCTCTCTCTCTCTCTCTCTCTCTCTCTCTCTCTCTCTCTCTCTCTCTTTCTGCTACTCTGGAGCTTGAACTCAGGGACTGTGAACTGCCTTGGGATTTTCTGAAGCCTTTTCTATGTATGTGGTACTGAGGAATTGAACATAGGTTTTCATGCATGCTAGGCAAGCACTCTACCACTAGAGCAAACTCCCAGCCCACAAAATGGATATATTTCTCTATGTAAAGCTTTAATGTATATTCACATATTTGGAGATCTTAAAAATTGGTACCGGTCAACTGCTCAAATATTACAAATTGTAATTGAATTTATAAATCCTACATTTCAATACATTTTCCCCTAGAATAGAATAATTATAATTTACTTATATATAAGTATATATATATAACTATAGATAGATAGATAGATAGATAGATAGATAGATAGATAGATAGATAGATAGTTTACTTATATAAGAAGAGATGGGAAAAAAAAAACAGAGAATCTTTTTGATTCTTGTAGGGAAACCCAGACTCTTGTCTGTAGAAGTGGGCAAACACATTCTTTATGCAAAACCGCATTGCTTTCCATCCTTTCTTCTGCTGCTTAACAGAACTCCTTGGAGGAAATTTTCTACCTTAGGTAATTTTACAGAACTGTCCAGTTCTGTGCCAGATCAAGAGGCTTAACTCATATCCATTTGTTTGCCTTATCATTGGAATATAGGGAATGTATTAAAAATAATTTTCCAGGTAGAATCATTTCAGGATGAGAAATATAAGGTGGCTTCATTGTCCTCTTAGTAGGAGCAATCACCTCACTTCTCTGATGTAAAATTTTCAGATACAGGCACTAGCTTTCCAGTCTCTTTTCTCTACAGAAGTTACATTATCCTATTGTTTGGATATTTTGCTTTCACTGCTCTTGCAAACTTGGTTCTGTTCCCATTATCATTTTCAGTTGCATACATAGTTATGAATATTTATTTTCAAAATGTTATCAGACTCTGAACTTCTTGGTGTCTTTATGGCTGGTTTTTCTCCTCATTTTAATCCTCAAGTCATTTACAGATCTTCTCTGAATAGATTTTAGCTCTACCCCATGTGGCTAGTTTTATAAGTGCTATTTACTTCATTTGCAAATGACTTTTCTCTTTATTTTGTCAATTCATGGGGTGAAAACCTATTATAGAGGAAAATGGAAGCAATAATGGCACTATGAAGCCTTTTATAGAACTTCAAGAGGACTTATTCAAATGCTAGCCTTGTGGTCAACTCTTTTTTTATTTTACAGAGGAAAATCAGTCAGAAATTCCTTCAGATATGTAAGTTCTAAAGATGAGGAAGGTACACATAGTTGCAAAACAGATATATAGAGAGTCATAAAAATACTTGATTTTCAAACTTTCTCTCAATGAAAGAGGAAGACTCCTTATGATTAATCATACTAATTAATTTACCAAAGTATATGGTCCACCAAATAAAAGATACTTTTAAATCAGTTTTAAATACTCTCTGAGTCAATCCCAGGAGGAAGTATTAAAGTTAGAGCATTCAAAATCAAAACCATTTTGATCAAAATGAAGCTGGTCAGTCATCAACAAAAAGAAGGAGAGGCAGCAGGGTGGTTAGAAAATATCCAATCAAAAGACAGAAATAAATGCTAAATAATCTGTAGCTGTAGGCAAGTTTTACGATTATTGCTTAAATAAAAATGTATGCTTCAAGGAAAAATGATTCATATTATTTTCACTAGATTTTGAAAAATAAAAGACTTAGATCCAAAACAAACTTGTAGACGAAATCCAACCAAGTAAAGAAACATTATTGTTATAATTTTGGCATTTTTGTGCTAGCAATAGGCAATATTATACAACAGCGACATAGAGCAAGGCCAATATGTTTATTTGGGAACAAGGCAAATACAGATGACCATATCTGAGACATACTCAATGTCATAATCCTTCAAAATGTGTATGAACAAACATCTCTTCTCACTGAAATGTGTGATAGTGGAGACTTTGCTAATTAGGATTATTTTTTGTCTCTTGTTTTCCTTCTTCCATTTTGTATGCAAAGTAGAAGAGATGTATAAGAAATCAATACTTACTATTATTTTGGTAGTTCCAGAATTTGAACTCAGGGATTTGTGTTCGTAAGGCAGATGTTCTAAAACTTGAGTCACAAATTCATCTGGAACATTTTCAGTCATAGAATCACATGAAGTTCCTGACAACAACCATTTCCTACAATCACCTATTATGAACTCAAGTCCTGTATTAAGTCTTGTCTGATTCTCATCTACTGAAGCACTCCAGAATTCCTCTTCTGGTACACTGTACCAAAATACAAAAATAAAATTCAACTTTTTAAACTGTGTTTTCCTTGGTGCTTTTATCTGGAGTAGGTTAATCAATATAAAAGATATTCATAGACAAAACACCTTTAGAAAAGATTCACAAATGTGGAAATATTTATTAGATGTCAATTCGTTTGTCATTGACAATTCATTTCTAGTTTTCCAGATTCATTAGGCATCTTAGATGGTTGTGTTGATACAATGCTAAAATAATATTCGCATAAAAGCTTTCATTGCTTTAAAGGTTTAAATGAATTAAGTTGTAATGACAAAATATTTCTGAGTTTTATGACTTCTGAAAATATTAATATGCAGGATAAACAAAAATAGTTTATCTCCTTTTGCTTATTTAAAATATTCTAGTTACCTTTCATGTTCATAGTTCTAATCAGATGCAATATTCATCTTGAAATATCTGCCAGCCCATCCCTATAATAATTTTATAAGTAGGAAATCCAACCACTAAATGGCAAATAAAATGCATTACCTTTATAAGGCTACTTTATAGGTATTATCTAATATATGTAGGCTTTAGTATTAACTCATTTTATTTTTCTCTCCACAAATGGTTTTCCTAGGATTTACATGTATTATACTATTTATGAGATTTAATGTGATTCAATGCAGTAAAGTCATTTGCGTTTCAACAGGGTTCTTCAGTAGGTTTTACATTAAAAAATTACCCATCGCTATGTAAATCAGTTACTTTTTTGCATGCTCTAGACAGGTTTTTCATGCCCTCTCCTTATTATCTGACAGCAGTTCACTATCTCAGATAAAACAGTTACAAATAAAAATCCAAATCTCTTTATGACTCATAATATCTTTATATTACCCACTTTCTCCTGAGACAATTAACACACTTATTTACAATATAATCATTAATACAAAAGTCAATCATTTTCTATTTTTATCTCAGAATGTCAAGTTATTATGTTAATTGACTTGTAACTCTGTTTCATAAATAAATATCCTTGAGGTGTGTGTGTGTGTGTGTGTGTGTGTCTGTGTTTCTTTTTGTATACATGTGCAACTGGTCACTGTCCTTGAGCTTCTTTTGCTCTAGGAAGCATTCTATCACTTGATTCTCAGCTCAACATCCTCTTTTTTTTTTTTTTTTTTGGTTGGAAGAGTTTTTAGTGCAGTCTCAAGGATTTTCTGTCCCAAAGGCTTTAAAATTTTATCCTCAGCTTTCAGCCTTATTTTTTCAAAATTGTAATTTTTGGCTTTTCTTTTTTGGTACTGGAGATCCAGTTCCTGATGTTGCACTTGCTAGGCAAACGCTTTGCCAGTGAGCTGTATCCCAGCCCTCAGACTTCTAAGTAGCTAGCATTATAGATGTTACTTAGGAACATCCAACATGAAGTTTGTATTTTAAATACAAATTCATTCTAATTCCTTCTTTACTTTTATACTCATTACAAAATGGGTAAGCGATAGTGTGCTTTTGAAACTCACAGGCTCTAACATCATCTGAATCAGTTATTTACGTTACATGACCTTAACACCAATTTTGCTATTAGATATAGCTCATGCTCCTTAGTAGTGTGCCTTCTCTTCTAGCTCATGTGGCTGTGTTATTGCACTGTTTTGTGTTTGTTTGTTTTTGCTTTTGGTGCTGGGCCTAATGTTTGGGCTTCAGCATGGGCACTGTAGTTGAGCTTTCCTGCTTAAGATTAAGAATTTATCATTTGAGACACAGCTACACTTACAGCTTTTTGGTGGTCAATTGACAAGAAGAATTTCATGAATTTTCCTGCCTGGGATGGCTTGTAGTCAAAATCCTCAGATCCGTTTCCTTAGAGACAGCTAAGAATTACATGCATATTTCTAGGGCCCAGCTCCTCTTTTGTTTTTATGGGTATTTTTGCTAATTCTATAATGATATAACCACTTCTCACTAATGATTGAAATCTACAATATCTGCAATACTCTCTTTTCCTTCCTTCTGCATATCCTGACATGGTGTATGTATATTTTGGTCTTAAAGCCATCATTTAGGGCCAATTACAGTGACCCATGCCTATAATCCCATCTAAACCAGATATTTAAAAAAATAGAGGAGTGAGGATTCAAGAATAAATTAATGATATACTATATTAAAAATATGTAGAGCATATAGCTCTACTTTGGGCCAGAGACAAATACTGATATTGAAAGGGATTATGGGCAAAAATAAATGAATACTTAGCTGTGTATTACTCTTACTATAAAAAAAATAAACTGAGCTGTTTTAGTAAAATGTCTTGTCTTTAATTCATTAAGAAAATTAAACACAGCCTAATTGACCTGACTTCTTTATATGTTCATATAACATATCTGATTTTATTCCAGTCATTTGAGATTCCTATAATATACAATAGGAATTGCTTTGTTGACATCAGACAAATAGATTTAAAGCAATATTACTTGCATAGAAGTTTTAAGAATAAGAGGAGCCAGTACTCAAAATTGGAATCTGTCTAACACTTCTTTATAACAATTCTAATCAAGAGCAGTTCCTCAACATTCCATTTAAAGTAAACTTTGCTATTATAAATCACTCAAATAAAATAACAAATAGAATTCCAAGTGCAGTTATGACATATTTTATTCAGGATAATCCTATCATTTTTTTACACTATTTCAAATGTCATTACCATAATCCCTTAAATATTTTTTGCTTTCAGATTCTTATAATATCTTGGTATACCAAGTGAAGAACTTTTCAAACAAAAGGACATTTTCTACTGTATGATTAGATGAGAAAATGAGTTTCAGAGAGAATGTCTTCATATATTCATATATATTCTGCTTTTAAATAATATAGAGTGTAAAACTTTTCTTCTGAAAATGCATTTTGAATAATGGTCTTTTAAAATCTATCTCAACATGAATTCTTTACTAAAACTAGTTGACATTATTATTATGGAATTTCTTATTCTTTTATTTGCAAAAAGAGCTTTACAATCTTTGATCCTCTTTTGTCTGTTATAAATAGAACTTCTTGTTTTAATCTATCATTTTCTCTCAATTATCTCACTTGATTATTATTCATTTCCCCAGATATCTTTGTCTTTAAATAAATCCTGTTTCCATAGTCCTGTTTTCTGGGTGACACAGGACCATATATTTCTTGGCAATACCCAGAAAAAGACATTGGATAATACAGATGTGTATGGACTGCAAAGGAGAAGGATGTCAGAAAAACTAGAGAAGGAGGGTGGGCAAATACAGGCAGAATATTCAATGTGTGTATGTGAAAATGGAAGGAGGCAGACTGAGCTGGAAAACACTGGGACAGATGGGGAAGCGATGATCACGATGTCCTCTGAGCTGATCTGTTGAACTGAAACTTCCTGTGTAACTCCTTCAGATTATCAAATACATGCACAAAAAGAGTAATATGATAAAAATACTTAGTAACGAGGCTTGAATAACTGATTGTAGCATTGTTATGGACAGAAGAAACTCATAAAAAGCTGGCATAATGGCTTGAGCCAGTAATCATAGCCACCTGAGAGTTACAGGGGATATAGACCCAACATGGCAATTAGAAAAAAGCAAAACAAAACTCTATTTTAACCAATGCCTGGAGACAATGCTGCAGGCTTGTCATCCCACCTATGGGAAAGAATAATGGGCATATAGTACATGTGCATACTAGCTAAATATTACATAATACATAGATAGGTCATATGCATATATACATTATATATAAACATGTACACATTACATATGTATGCATATATATGCATTTAGATTCCACCGATATATCACATATAATGTAATAGGTATGATATTGAATCTTTTAGGCCCTTAAATGTTATGATGGTTTAATTGCATTTTAATACATCATACATCAATATCATTATTGGACGATTTTATTTTAATATATTTATAATATGCATATAGTTTAATATTTAGCATAATTATAATAAATATAATTATTGTGCACATAATTTAATTTCTAATAAAATAAGCATTACTTTGCCATTTTAATGATAAACTTATAAAGAGAATTTTAATTCAAAAGGATGGAGAGAAGAAACTATCAAAAGTGACCCTAAACCAGGAACTATAATTGAAAATAGCCACAGCATGATAAATCTCATGAAGTCTGTGAGTGTACAGTTCAACATGACCCATTTGGACTTAGACAAAGAGAGTAAACTGAATATATTTATATACATTCTTCTGATTTTAATGTACTTGGTATATAAGAAAAATGGTTTTAAAAATATAATTGACTAGATACTGGATATTAAGCATTTGTTTGATGTATTATTTGTAAATATCTTTTCCCAGTTGTTTGGCTGTCTTTCTACTTTAGTAGCTATGCTTTTATCTGTGCAGAAAGTTTTTATTTTTAGGTAGTCCCATTTATCAAGTCTCTCTCCAATCTGTTGTGACCCTGGGATTCTGTTCAGGAAGTTTTTGCTTGTGTATATGAGTTCCAGTGTCTCTCAACTCTATCGTGTAGCAGTTTCAAGGTTTCTGGTCTGATATTGAGGTCTTTGATCCACTTTGAGTTAATGCTTGTGCATGGTGAAAGGCTAGGGTCAATTTTTAGTTTTCTGCATGTGGCTGCCCAGTTTTGCCAGCACCAATAATTGAATAGACTGTGTTTGTTCCACAGTATATCTTTGGATCCTTTGTCAAATACAAGTTGACTATAGGTATGTGGTTCTATTTCTGGATATTTTATTCTGTTCCATTGATCTTCTGTTCTATTTTGTTCCAGTACCATGCTGTTTTTGTTATTATGGTTCTATAGTAGAGTTTGAATCCTGGTATTGTAATATCACCTGCATTGCTCCTTTTGCCTAGAATTGTTTTGGGTATTCTAGGTCTTTTCTTGTTCTATATGAACCTTTGGATTATACCTTCTATTTCAGTGAAGAATGTCTTTGGGATTTTGATGGGGATTGCATTGAATTTGTATATCAATTTTGGCAGTATAGCCATTTTCACTGTATTGGTTCTCCCTACCCATAGAATGGGATGTCTTCCATTTCCTGGTATCCTCTTTAATTTTTTTCGTTAGGCTTTTATAGTTTTCATTAAATAATTCCTTTACATTTTTGGTTAAGTTAATTCCTAAGTGTTTTATACTTTTGGGGGGGCTACCTATTCAATTATTGGTACAGCCACATGCAGAAAACTAAAAATTGTCCCTAGCCTTTTGCCATGCACAAGCATTAACTGGAAATGCATCAAAGACCTCAATATCAGACCGGAAACCTTGAAACTGCTACACAATAGAGTTGGAGAGACACTGGAACTCATAGGCACAGGCAAAAACTTCCTGAACAGAATTCCAGGGACACAGCAGATTGGAGAGAGACTCGATAAATGGGACTACCTAAAAATAAAAAGTTTCTGCACAGATAAAAACATAGCTACTAAAGTAGAAAGACAGCCAACCAACTGGGAAAAGATATTTAGAAATTATACATCAAACAAATGCTTAATATCCAGTTGTACAGGGAACTCAAGAAACTAATCCCCCCACAAACCCAACAAACCAATCACTAAATGGGCAAGAGAACTAAAGAAAGACTTATCAAAAGAAGAGGTTAAAATGGCAAAAAGCATATGAGAAAATGTTCATCATCCATGGTCATAAAGGAAATGCAAATAAAAACAACCCTAAGATACCACCTTACCCCAATTAGAATGGCCAAGATTTTGCACTCAGATAATGACAGATGCTGGCGGAGTTGTGGAGAAAAAGGAACCCTACTGCACTGCTGGTGAGATTGTAAGCAAGTTCAGCCACTCTGGAAAGCAGTGTGGAGATTTCTTAAAGAAATGAAAATACAACTTTGCTACGATCCAGCCATACCACTCCTGGGCATCTATCCTGAACTTCAGAATACAAGACATGATAAGGACACCTGCTCAGCTATGTTAATGTCCGCACTATTCACAATAGCCAGGAGATGGAAACAATCCAGATGCCCTACTGAAGATAAATGGATTAAAAATGTGATATATATATAATATATATATATATATGGTGGAATTCTACATAGCCAACAGACAAGATAAAATAATGACATTTGCAGGGAAGTGGATGAATCTAGAGTGAATCATGTTGAGTGAGACAAGTCAAGACCAAAGGAACAAAAGCACGTGGTATCCTTAATATGTGGCTATTAGATCCAAATAGTACAAGAGGGATGGTGAAATATTTGCATACCCAATGTTATGGACATGGCATTGGAAATATAAACACAACTACAGAGATAAAAATTTATGACTCTATAGACAGTGTTTTATTACATAAAGTAATATGGTCTCCCATCCAAGTACTAACCAGGCCCGACCCTGCTTAGCTTCAGACGAGATCGGGCGCATTCAGGGTGGTATGGCCATAGACATACACAGAGTAATATGTATCTATGACATACAAACCCTCAGCCTAATTTTAATTATGTTGTAAATCTAAGTGACAGTGATTGTATACAGAGATTCTCTTCTTGAATACTTGTTTGTTAAACTCTTCATTTGAAATATAATATAAAAATCAATAATATTAAATTATTTAATAAAAAATTAAAAACCAAGTAGATTAAAATCATTAAAAAATAAAAAGTATATATTTATAATTGATTAAACTTCATTCCAGAGATAATATAAAATTTGAATAGTACAAAATGTCCTCACACAATTATAAAGATACATACAACTATGTCTCTTTTAAAAGTCATTTGCTCCATCTGTTATCAAACACATTATTTTAGAATATGGCCCAAAATAGGCAAACCCTTGTAAAAAGTTAGTGTAACTATGAGAAAAAGCAAAGATATGACTGACAACTTTGATAGTCCCTTTTGAATAAAAGTGTGAAAGTCTACAGAGGGTACCAGGAAATTATATCCAGCTAAGTACTTAGTTTGTTATAGCTATTCATTTTTCAGCTCCACATATTATTCTCAGTAGATGACAAAAACGTTGATTAAATTTCATAGTCTATTCATGAATAAAGACTTAGAGACCTAAAAATAGAAGAAACACTTCATAGATTTGTATTCCTTGGAATAGAACAAATCCGCAGAAGCATTATGGAGATAAAACTTACCATTAATGTCAAAAAGATTAACAAGTGCTGTTCTCTATGCCTGCTATTTAACATTTTGCCATCAGTCCAAAACTACACAGTCATTGAAAAATAAATAAAATGAGGAGTCCTGAATTCTGAACAAAGAACCTACCAGACTTTTAAAAAGGCAGGTATCATTATAAACCTTAACACTCAAGCATGTGTATAGAAAATTATATGAAAGATTAAGAAGGGGGGAAAACAAGATGAGGGGTGGGGGTGGGGGGAGGGAAATGGGGACCAAGACAGGTGGAAGGGTATCAATGTATGTGAATTAATGCATCTTCTGTCTGGCAAATATCATGTAACCCTTCTATTCATTACAATAAAAATATATGCAAAAAAGAAAAACATATGAAAGAGTAAACTCATCAGTTCATACAAATAAATATTCAGCTTAATAAATTATGTGAAATATGTCTCTAAATAGAACATTAAACGTGAGAGAAAGCAAATCACTTTGTACCTAAGAAAATTGTTTTGAAGAGAGACCTTGGCTTCTTATGTCAAGATGCCAATATAATCTAAATATACACACACCCATGTATCTACACACGCATACACTCATGCCTAGGTGCACACACACACACACACACACACACACAAATACCCTTTCCTTTAGATGTTAATTAGAGAAATCTATGGTTCTATGTTACCATGCAATAAACTGTAGTCTCACATTTTAAAATTCTGAGCTAAATATCAAATTAATATTTTAAATCAAATTGGCTAATTTTTCCTTGGGACTACATTAATTTCTCTTCAAGATATTCTCTTTCTCTCTCTGTCTTTTTCTGTCTTTATCTCATTCTCCATCTATTTGTCTCTTTCTTTCTGTCTCCTCCTCTCTCTTCATCTCTCTTCCTTAATAGTTCTTTATTCCCCATTTATGTGTAGTAAAAATCCCCAACTTCTAGTTTTTAATCTGGTATTCATACTTACTTTTGGTACCAGGTATGCAAATGTTCATGTTTTTAACAAGTATAACTGAAAAGAGATTTAACTTAAATGTACTTATATGTATGTTTTAAATGGACCAACACATTTTAAGTGAAACATTGAGAAAATATTTGAAATTTATTAGGAGTATTTTCTGTCATATGCAAGCTAAAATATAAATTATAACTATGTTTATCATATGACTGTAAAACAATGCCCAGACCAAATTTAGCTTGTTGAAATAATTTGGTAGAAATATAAAAGCATTCAGGAGTGGTGGCTCAGGCCTGTAATCAAAGTTCAAAGCCAGCATGGGCACTAAAGAACATGAGACTCTTATCTCCAATTAACCAATAGAAAACCGGAAGTGGCGCTGTGGCTCCAGGGATTAGGATAGTAGCCTTCAGCTGGAGAGCTTAAAGACAGTGCCCTGGCCCAGAATCCAAGTGACTGAAAAAAGAAAAACATAAAAATATATATATTTTCATTCATCTTGCAAATGGCCTCAAATATATTTTTTTATTGTTGAGGAGTTAATTAACTGTAAAGTATAAAACAATTGATCATAAATTATCAGAGCAACTATAATCAAGTTCAAATGGTGGATTTTACAATATTTCCAGCAAGACAAAATTTTGAAGTATCTAGAAATTTTAAAATATTTAAAAATTAACTTTATTTTTTTATCATTTATCTATATATACAATTGTCAAATGTGGATAAAAATTATTGAGTATGTGTAACAAAGTACATTTTTCCTTCAAAGATACATGCTATGAAAGACATAGCCATAACACATGAGCACTGGCTACTGATATTTTCTAAACAAAGTGTAATAGAACTATCATTTTAAGACTTAAAATATAACTATATTTTTACTTTCCTGTTAGTATTTGATTAGGAGAGATTCTATTCTGTAATATATTGATTCAAATGTCAGTGAAGATAACTATGTAGAGTTGCAAATTAATATTACACAGAGAGAATAAAAGACCAAAGGGTCAAATTATACACACACATATATATGTACACACACACATATATATATATTCTTATAAACACATGCATATATGCATGTGTACATACACTCAAATATACGCATAAGCATATGTGTGTATGTAATAGTTTTGGGTCATATAAATTAATCTTAATTTTATCCAATATCTGCAGATGTTGGGAGGGATCTGGCCAGAAGGGAACACTATTATACTGGTGGCAGGAGTTTTAATTTGTTCAACTACTCTGGAAAGCATTTTGACGGTTCTTCAAAAGACTAAATATAAGCTCTTCTATGACCCAGCAATCCCACTCCTTGGCATTTAGTCAAATGTCCAGAAACAAGAACATACTAAACATAACATCACAACCATGTTTATTGCAGCATTATTCACCACAGCTACGATATGGAACCAACCCAGACGCCCCCAGAAGATGAACGGATCAAGAAGATCTGGTACTTATACACAAGGAATTCTATGCTGCCATAAGAAAGAATGGCGTTGCCCCATTTGTAAGGAAATGGAAAGATGTGGAAAAAATCATATTAAGTGAAGTAAGTCAGACCTAGTGGAACGTAGGCTCCACGGTTTCCTTCATTTGTAACAATCAGTTTATGTCTAGAATTCTCCTAGCAGAGGATCACAATAGCCCATATAGCCATATAGGATGAAGCTAAGCAAAAAGAACTCTGGGATATGTGAACAAGAGGTTAACCTTTGTAATTGTTGTTCTTAAGGTACTGTGTGAATTTAACGCTTTTTTTCTTTTTTCCCCTTATGGTTTATCTCATGTTGTACTCACTACCTGATGAATGTAACTGTAATCTCTCTATATATCACCCCAACAATAAAATGAATCTGAGGGGCCGGGAGTTTGGCCTAGTGGTTAAAGTGCTTGCCTAGCATGCAGGAAGACCCAGGTTCGATTCCTTAGTACCACATATATAGATAAAAACCGGAAGTAGTGCTGAGGCTCAAGTCCTAGAGTTCTAGCCTTGAGAAAGTCAAGGACAGTGCTCAGGCCCTGAGCTCAAGTCCAGGACTGGCAAAAAAAAAAAAAAAAAAATTAAAACGAATCTGAATTTCTAGCAAATGCTTTTTACATATATATGTAAATGGTTGAAATAAAATATATTCAAGTACATTTATATTGTATACAATATTTTACACAATTATTTTATACTAAATAGAATTTTGATAAGTGTAGTATATTAAATTTGAAGAAAGTAGAGATATTGAATATTTCAAAGTTATTAGAAAGAATAGAAAATTGTGAAATTCTCTGTGGTACACTAAACAAAAGTATTATGATATATCATGATCTTCATTATTGAAATTGTTTTAGCATTCCTTTCAATACAAAGAAGAAAACAAATAAAATAGTCATTAGCTAGTTATGTCTGGTATTTGACTTTGAAAGAAAACTGACATTTCATGAGGTATTGTTCCTCTACATAAAACAATTATAATATTAAACATAAAGAATATGATAAATCCATGATATCACCTTTTAGATAAGAGTAAATGTTGATAGCCTGAGGTAAAAAGAATTCTGATATTGAAAGAGATGCTTAGCCTGCACGAAACTCTTCATCTCTTGGTACCACATACACAGAAAAAGCCAGAATTGGCTCTGTGGCTCAAGTGGCAGAGTGCTAGCCTTGAGAAAGATCAAGGATAATGACCAGACCCTGAGTTTCAGCCCTAAGACTATATATATATATATATATATATATATATATATATATATATTTTATTGTTACACTATATTATATTTTTTGTGTGGGTCATGGGGTTTGAACTTGGCCTGGGTGCTGTCTCTGAGCTCTGCAGCTCAAGGCTATGGCCTTACCCTTGAGCCAAGCCCCACTTCCCTTTTTCTGAGATTAATTGGAGATAGAGTCTCAGGTTCCTTTGTGCTTAGGCTCGCTTTCAACCTTGATCTTCAGATCTCAGCCTTCTGATTAGCTAATATTACATGCATAAGCTACCACGCCCGGCTCATATTGGATTATTTCTGAGCACATGAGTAAGATAGGTAACTTAAACTGTGGCAACTGACACCGCAGCTACACATTTTGTACTGTGTATGACTCTGGAAATTCCTTGGGGTCATGACAAGAAACATTAAAATATATCTAACAAAGCCAACAAAAATGTTTGAAAATTGCAGAAAGCATTGATTTGCTACGTGGTCTTGAATATATAAATATATCAGTGTGGTAATTCTAGAGGTTCACATTCTTACTCTTCAGCCCAGGCTGGTCTGAAACATTCTATACTATTTATATTGGGTGGCTTTGAATGTGTGATCCTTACAAAAGCTGAAATTTTAGGTTTGTATTGTTTTAAAATAAAACCATTAAATGTCCAATCTCTTTTTTTCCAGTCAGTTCTAATATTTGAGGTTTATGTAAGTAATTGTTTTAATTAAATAGAAGTAATGTTTGGCTGAGTTGAAATACGTTGCTTAAAGGCAGCAATTGGTGTCAGAACTAATATCATGGTGTTGTGTCATTAATTCTAAACCAAGGCCTTCATTGATTTCTTTGACACATGCGTTGCAGCAGGAGATTTTTAGTATGCAGATTGTGTTTCACATAGCAAAAAGAGGAAGATCTTTGATCAGCCTACTGATTTTTATTTTAGGATTTATTTAGCATGATATTTATTCAAGCATATACCACAACTAAAGACAGGAAGAGTCATCTTTGTCTTTTAAGTAGAAAGAATAAAAGAAAAATGAAAACAAGATAAATAGAAATAAATCACTTATGCTTAAATAAAAATGAATTTAGTTTTCTAAACCTCACAGTTTTCTTTTGACACATAGTTATGCTAAATTAAAAAAAAGTTATAAAGTTAGAATAGTCAATGTTTATATGCTGCATGGGTATTTAAATGATAATATTTTAGAAGCAAAGGTAACATTGTTCCTGTCACTCCATCTTTGTATTTTGCATGAAATTTTACTCCATTTGGGGAGTATAGAACTAACTTATTGTACTTCAGTGTTGATTTCATTTATCTTTGGATAAGTATGTGTGAATTAAAGGATAGTTGTAATTAGATAAGTATTTTTTGAATACATATACACTGCTAATAAAATAGATATACCATTGACAACGCAGAAAAGTAGATAACAAAGGAAAGTAAACTATTTTCTTTTTCTTTTTTGTTTATTTGGTGCTAGTGATGGGGTTTGAACTCCAGAACTGGGCACTGTTTTAGCTTTTATGTTCAAAACTGGCACTCTATCACTTGAACAATGGCTTCATTTTCAGATTTTGATACTTGAAGACAAAAGTTTCACAGACTTACCTAATTTTGGAGCTCTATCCTCAAAATCTCAGCCTCCTAGGTAGTTAGGATTAGAGGCCTGAGTCCCTGGCAGCAGAAGGTTTTTAATGAAGAGAAAGTCAAAGAAACCAGAGTATATCGTGCATCAGTGTTCCTTAAACAAATATCTCAACAAAAAGTGTACTCATTACCTTACTTAGTAACTGCAGTCCCTCTGTACTTTACAATAAAATAAATAAGCAAAGAGATAAATAATAAAACTCTAAAGCAAAGGAAATGGTAAAATTGTCCAAAAGGAGATTTACTCATTATCTAACCTATGAAATGGTAATTTCTCTGAAAACATCTTATTAAAAACAATAAAGTTACTTTTAAAATTTTTTAAAGAATCCAATGTACATCATACAAATTAATAAAAGTGAGGGAATGGGTGAGGGGAAGGTGTTGAAATGGTTGACATTGTATTGTATTCATAAATGACTTTAAGTGACAATTCCTTTGTATGAGTACTTAAACATAAAAATAACTGAAAATTAAAATGTATCCCATATAAACAAAGAAAACAAGAGGTAAAAGAACAAATTCAGAAGTCATTGAGAGCTTAGGTTATACTTTCCCTACCAGCCACAAAGTAAAAGCATCCAAACTCAACTGATCATAACAATACTTTGTTCCCATTTTGCCTATCACAATATTTTTCACCTATCTTGCATGGAGTTTTATTTAAAGTAGGGGCAGCAATAAGGCTCAGTATTGTCATTAAGAATTGAATATTAAGGATGGTACATGTGTGAACATTGCAAATTCTGTTCTCCACAGCCATCTAGATACATGCTGTCAAAATATCCTTAGCTGGATATAGTGGTGCATTCCTTGTAGTATTAGTTATTCAGAAAGTGAAGACAGAATAACATCTTGAACCTAAAAAATCTGAGGCCTGGATAGCAGAGATAATCTAATCGCACATATTGGAAGATAGAAAGTATGCATTTCTTTTGTAGTTCAATCAATATCTCCAAATATTGAGAGAACAGGGCGCCAAGGAGCTCCATCCTGACAAAGGTGATAGAAAATGATTCGAGCAGGCTGTATCAAACACAAATGAAAAGACTGGATGTCACCCATGGATTCAAAAGCAACATGAGAAGAATATATACCTACCGACTGATTGATATAACTGTGCAAAGAGATGGCTTCTACAAAGGTATCTGATGCCAGACACTTGGGAGAATAGAGGGAGGAAACAATTGGTAATATATTGGTAACTTAGAGTTAAACGGCCACTACTCAGTAAACTTTATATATAATTATATAATTCTTGTAAGTCTCTCTCTCTCTCTCTCTCTCTCTCTCTCTCTCTCTCTCTCTCTCTCTCTCTCTCTCTCTCTCTCTGTCCCTCCCTCTCTCTGTCTCTGTGTAAATGTGTTTATACATACATATAGTCATAGGCTTGACATGATGGTTTATTTAATAGTACACAAAATAGTCTAAAAGTTTCAAGATTCATTTCAAAACATTCAGAATATAAGACCACATGCATATCAAAGTATAATTTAAAAAATTAATTGCTTTTTATTTAGTCCAAAGCTAAATTATTATATCTCTCTAGTCATTACAGTATTTGAAATTAAAATATTAAAAATTAATTTTCCATAATTACTTTCTATTACAATGAATTATTAAAAATAATACATAATGATTCTCCTATGAATTTTATTATTTTTGTTTCTTAAGTTATTTAATCCAATTAAGAAATTAGATAATTTTACACAGGAAGCAATCTCCCTTGGGAAGGGAAAGGAATGTGTGGGTAGGAGAAGTTTAATGGTTGAAAGATTCTAAATTGATGTACATATTTCATGTCGAGCATGAGTTACTTATGTATCTGTTTAACCAAGTTTTTCCTACTCAGGAGTTTTTCATACCCAGCAGTCTTTGCTTCTGCAAAAGAAAGTGATATGGGCTTAGAAGTGGGAAAAATT
Source organism: Megascapheus bottae (assembly GCF_031878675.1). NCBI lineage: Eukaryota > Metazoa > Chordata > Mammalia > Rodentia > Geomyidae > Megascapheus > Megascapheus bottae. The sequence continues at coordinate 72,151,984 of NC_143512.1, forward strand.
AAGGTTGTTTCTTCTCCATTACAAAGAACCAATGACAAATAGGTTGACTTGTGTCTTTGCTATTTTATAATGCTTAACAAGAGTTCAAACACTTGAAAGTTCTACTTAACACATTTTTGAATGCAATAAATATCTCTATATTTCCAGCCTGAGAGAGATGTAAGTAAAAGGGCTTTAATTTGTGGTGTATTTCCATAGATACTGAGAGTGTCTAAACAGAACTAAAAGTGAAAAGGGATGAGCATATGCCTAGGTAGAACACATGCTTAAAAAGCATAAGGACTCAACTTCAAAATTCTGCTACTTAAAATAAAAAGCCCTGAGCCTTCCTCTAATTTTATCTTCCAAAGAATGATGTAGTAGTCTATGCATTTGTCAATATATTGGGGGAATCCTTTTTTTGCCTGTGTACAATCAATAATAGAACACTTCCCTAAATTAAGCAAAGATTTAGACTTGGGGTTAAAAAATGAAATGAAATATTTCTCTTTATTTCTATAGGAAATGATCATTTATATAGGACTTTAGATAATCTACCTTAAACTTGAAAAAACTTGAATTCTTGTTGAGAAAGCTATGAGAAATCATTAGTGGACTGTTATGAATACCAAAAAGAGGATAATGAATGTACCAAGAGCATGGCTACATCACTTAGCAGGAGAATTATAAGGATCATGATCGTCTTTGTTTACTATTATCAATATATCTATCTTGTAAGACAATATTAGAAAAGGAAAGGTAAATTGAAATTTTTGTTGATGTCATTTTCTTATCAAAACTGACTTCAAGACTAGAGTAAGCAGAGATCAAGGCAAAATAAACCTTGATTAATTAGAAAATTATTCTCCATGATAAAGATTTTATTTGTTATTGTGAGCACAGACTTTACCTACTGCGTAGCATGTGGGTGCTTTCAGTGATATTTCTTGAACATATGAATATAGAATAGAACATTCATATGTCAAGTACTCTTCAGGAAGTTAAGAGTTTGCTTTAAATCATTTAAAATTACCTTGGAGAAGTTCTTGCAATTAATTTTACCTAGACTATAAATCTGTTAGCAATTTTTAATTGCAGCTTATTGCTAAGATTATGGGAAGTTATTAAATCATTCAGAGTCTTCCCTTGTGAATTGTATTTTAAAGTTATAATTGGAATCATAAATAAAGTTTTTTTCAATATAAAGAAAGAATAGACCTATTGTTAATAGAACTAGCTGGTGAGTTGTTCAGCATTAGGTAGATATTTTAATAGTCTCAAATAAGTAGCTTAATATATTTCCATTTTTTTTAAATGAGGGCACAGAAAGTAGGCATAATATCTTCCGAATACTGAGGTGAATATTTTGTCACTCCTTTCTACACTATAGGATTTCAATATATTAGCAGTTATATTTCTAATTTGAAATTCTATTTGCACATCAATTTTTAAAGAAATTTAATATTTTGCAGTCATTTTGTTAATGTAATCTTAAGGTTTAAAGCATCATGTGATAGTCTTTGTTTTAAAACCTATAGGGTTCTCTCTACCAGCACCTTACACTTGTATTTCTAGCTACTTGGGATATTGAGACTAGAAGGATTGTTGGTCAAAACCAGTATGAGCATTTAGCATTAAAAAAAAATGAGCAGGGGCAGGGAGAGGGAAATGGGGACCATGAAATGAGAAAGGATATCAATATTTGTGAAGTAATGTACCTTCTATCTGGTGAATATAATGTAACTCTTCTATTAATTACAATAAAACATATATGAAAGAACATAAGATTCTATTAAAAAAAAAAAAACAGGCTGGAGCTTGGCGTGGTGGCTCACAACTTTAATATTAGCTACTCAGGAGGCTAAGATCTGAGGATCAAGGTTGAAAGACAGCCCGGGAACAAAAGGACCTGAGATTCTTATCTCCAATTAACCTCTAGAAAACAGAAAGTGGGGCTTGGCTCAAGGGTAAGGTAGTAGCCCAGGCCCAGGGGTAGGAAGGTAGCCTTCAACTGAAGAACTCAGAGACAGTGCCCAGGCAGAGTTCAAGCCCCATGACCACCCCCCCACACACAGACAAATTGAAAAATAAAAAACAAATAACAGACTAGAGGCATGGAGGCATGGTTTATGTGGTAAAATGGCAACATGGCAATTATGAAGCCCTGAGTTGAAACTTACATACATGAAAAAAAATAGAAGAGCAGAGTAGTGCTTTAAGTATGTGCACTGTATTCAAGCCAAAGCCAATCCAGGAGGATATGGATACTTTACATTTCATTAAACTTTTATGATTTTATTGAAAATGTAATCCACTACCTTGGTGACGTTTACAACATAGGTGTCTTGGTACTAATATTAAAACCATAGCTTAAGGAAATTTACTTATTCCAAAACAAAGGAAATCTATTTAAAATGCAGTTCGAAGTTTAATAATAGTGACACATAGTAAGAAAAAAAACAATACACTGCTGTTCCAATTAAAAGATTAATTAAATATGTGTACACCTAAATCATTTGACTTAAGTTCCAGATAGGAAAACAATCTAGAGTTTGATATGAGTTTATGCATTCACAATCGATATAATAACCAATATTTTTAAAGAAGTGAGTTTCCAAAGTCAATCATCAAAAAGGTCCTTTACATTCTTGGTTAATGTATTCCTATGTTTTTATTATTGATTAATTAATTATAAATCCTTTTTTTGCTAGTACTGGCACTTAAACTCAGGATCTCCATTCAGCTTGACTTCATGGCTCATGGTTGGTACTGTAACCCCTGAGTCATACTCCCGGTCCAGCATTGCACTGGAAATTTGGAGGTGGGGCCTTACTGTCATTTCTGCCCATGCTGCTATTGAAACACCATCCTCTGGACTTCTGCCTCCTCAGTAGCTAGGATTAAAGACATGAGTCTTCATTGCTCAATTTTATCTATGTTTTAAAAGTGAATTTAGCTTTATTTTTACTGATGAATCGGGAAGCGTAGGTGAAGCACAAGTATAATAGAAATTAGGCCAAATATGGTACAACCATCTCAAATATTCTTTTTGCTTTTGTGCAGAGGAAAGGAATACACTTAATACAACATCATAGAATCACTTTGAAGGAACATGTATCAGTCTTTGTTATTTCAAGTAGAGTTTGTCTGAATCCTAATCCTAGAGTTTAGTTTTTTAGGAAACAGACTTATCTCTAAAGTACAAGAAGGATTATACATTCAACAGGTGAAGTTCAATGAGTAGAAATTTCCTTCAAATAAATAGCATCCATTTCTTCTCCCACAAACACCATATTCTTGAATATTCTACATTTTTTTTGTTGTTCGTGGGGCTTAAACTCTGAGCCTGGGCACTGTCCATGAGCTCTTCAGCGCAAGGCTACCTCCCTACCCTTGATCCACAGCATCACTTCCAATTTTCTGGTGGTTAATTGGGGGTAAGAATCCTTCAGCTTTATTGCTGGGGTGGCCTTGAACCGTAATCCTCAGATCTCAGCCTCTGGAGTAGCTAGGATTGCAGGTAAGAGTCACCACGCCAAGCCTAGATTTTAATATAATAAATATTCTACCACTCCAGCATAGTAATAAGATGATATAATAAATACAGTATAAGTAGGAAAGTTGCTATTCTCATGCATTCAAATAGTGATCCATTTCACTAATTAATTTGCCTCCTCTAGAGACTAGTAATTTCTTGCTGAACAGATAAAAGCAAATTTCTGGAGTTTTAAAGTTGACAAGTAGATATTTACATCTGATTATAACACGTTAAGATTTTAATTCTTTTTTTAAAAATATATTTTTATTGTAATTAATGAAAGGGTTACATGATATTTGCCAGATAGAAGGTGCATTAATTCACATACATTGATACCTTTTCACATGTCTTGGTATTCTTTTAATAAATAAAATAAAGCCAAGAATGTGATTAAATAGTAATTTTGCAGTCAAAAGTAGAAAATGTAGAACTAAGTGAAACTTCTTTTTAAAGAATGAAGAAAGTTGTAGAACCATGAGAATTTTAAGAAATAATTTCATGAGAAATGCATTACATTAAAATATTTGTCAATATATTTATAGTCATTCAGTGGAATGTATATCTCTCAAAACTGAATTTGCTCTAGCACTCTAGGAAGCCAATGTACTATAGATATCTAATATTGCTGAGAATAGATTTTAACTCAATTTTATTCTATATAGCTATTAGTTCTTTTATTAAGCAGTCATTTTTAATTGAAAAAATAATATAATATGTGAATTATTCGGGTGCAATAAACAAGGCTAAAAATAAGTTTAAATAATTTAAGGTTTCTACTAAATATTGTTTTGTTTTATCAATAAGCCATGTGAATAAAACAATTCCTAGGTCAGAAAAAAATTGCACATGACTTGAAATATCTTAACATTTCAGAAGAATATAATAGAAAAATTAAGTAGAAATAACTACTGTAAAATCCCTTTCCCTCTCTCTCTCTCCCTCTCTCTCTCTCTCTCTCTCTCTCTTTCTCTCTCTCTCTCTATATATATATATAATTATTTCATCAAACATACAAAGAAATATACCTACAAATAGACTGTCTGTTTAGGTCTCCCTTTCTGAAGGTAAAGAATATCCACTATTTTTGTATTGTTCAAACATTTCCAGCTGCGGTATATGAAAATAATTTATGTGTTTTATGACTCCAGCAGTGAGAGTCTAGACATCACTTCCTGGTGTTCTGAGTTTAAATATTCTATACTTACTATAAAACTGCATCTTTAAGGTGACAAAAAGAATCAACTGTCTGGACTGTAAATATGGATGTAGCTTAGATTTGTGGATTTCCTGCATTTAAATAAATTATAGAAATTTTCTATGTAGAATAACTTCCTCTTTACAATAAACAAATCAAGTTGTTGAAGCTGTGGTTGAGTATATTTGACAATTTTACTAAAACTTACATTTGTCCTATCTCCTGTGAAATGGAGATTTATGGTTTTTATAATTTTCTTACTACAGTTAAAATATTTCTAGCTTCTCAGAGTTCAAGTCCACAAATGTGAATATATATGTACATATATATGTGTATATATGTATACATAAAAATATACATATATTGATATTTGTAGCTTTTGACTTGTTCCAATGTTGTCAAAAAGAGCAATAAATTCCACGCACACTCTGTTGTTTTTCCATCTATAACCAAGTTCATAGTTTGCTGTTATAAGATAAAATCCATCCCTGAATTCTCAAAATGTTACTTCATACACAGAAAATGATCACTTTATGGCATCCCTTTGAAATAATTAAATACTTGGGAATTAACTAAGGATGCGAAGCAACTTTATGATGAAAACTTTAAAAACCTGAAGAAGGAAATTCACACTTGGACCAGGCTTTTAAAGAACAGAAGAACCCAAGCACTCATGGCTCATGCCTATAATCCTAACTATTCAAGAGGCTGAGATCTGAGGATCGTGGTTCAAAGCCAGCCAGGGCAAGGAAGTCCTTGAGAATCTTATTGCTATTAACCACCAGAAAACTAGAATTGGAGCTGTGGCTCAAGAAGTAGAATGCTATCCTTGAACTTAAGAGCTCAGGGACAGCACCCAGGCCCAGAGTTCAAGCCCCAGGACCACACCCCTATCCCCACTCCCCCCACCCCCCAAAAAAACAAGAAAAGGGAAAGAAAAGAAAAAAGAAAGAACTGAAGAAGGTAGAAAGCTTTATGTGAAAAGTTCAGTGCTTAAGGGAAATTTAGTGCACCAGTATGTTAATGATAATATATCTATTCTGCAAAAACAACTTTTTATTTAACTTTCACACTTCAAACACTACAAAAAGTTATTTTGTTGCTATACTCTAATCAGAAACATAATTGAAAGACAATAATGGGGAATTTGAATTTTTTTTCCAGTAGATTATCTGTAAAGACATTCCCACATCTCACCCTTAGGGAACTTGTTAACATATGTTGACAATTACTTTTCAGAAATATGCAATATTGATGTTATGTTTTCATAATATAATTATGTAAGATGAAAATTACAGATTCTTTTCAGAAAAGCATACACATCCCTTTTGGTCTTGTGACAATTTTCTTTTATTTTTCCTTCATAATTCATTTTTCTATTTTGTATCTTAAATATCAAAATAGAAATCAGTAGTAATCTCCATTACATATATGACAATATGGAGAGAATTGATGGAAAACATACACAAAATAAAAAATCAAGTATTCATATATTTCATAATCATAAATTCCAGCTAGGGTATTGTGGATATCATTGGAATACACAACTGATTACTACGCTATTCAATTTGTTGTCTGTACTTGGCTGGTTGTCATTCCATGCTGTTTTGGTAAATAAGACCTCACTAATCCTGCCTGGTTTATGTTGTTGGGTTGTCATAGTTTTTCATTCATATTAAACACAGATGTGAGAGAAAGATGAAATGCTCTAGGAATGAATGTTTCTGTCTTATTAGTCAATTTTTCATGAAATGTCTGATGTAAGTATTTGATTCCCAATGTGGTGTTCAACCAATAATACATACGTATTCACTCCCTCCTACACCCATGTTTATGTCATCATCAAAATAAGCCCTGTACAAGTCCTAAGCACTTGGATGCTGTGCTGATTTGATTGACTATGATCCATCTAACAGAATTTTCTTTTCAATGAAAGAAACTATGCAAACTTTGGATATTACTTTTACGAATTATATGTCTCAAGTTTCAGATTAAATCTATGTCCTAGAGTTTCTCTTGGGGTTGATACAGTACTTGTCTAGCATGCATGTAGCCTTTGGTTCTATTCCTTGGTACCACATATGCGGAAAAAGCCAGAAATGGTGCTGTGGCTCAAGTGGTAGAGTTCTGGTCTTGAGAAAGCCCAAGGACAGTGCTCAGGCCCTGAATTCAATCCCAGGACTGGCAAAATAAAAAAAAAAGAAAGGAAGAAAGAAAGAAAGAAAGAAAGAAAGCAATTTGGTTGTTCAAGTTAAGGTCCAGATGAAGTCCATGTAATTATAAGTATTTGTCTCCTAACTACTTTTTATTAAAAAAAATGATATTGCACCATTTTCACTAAAAAACATGAGCCTGGAAAAATTATGTTAAGGTTCAAAGAGATCTATATAGACTTTTTTCATATGTGGTAGTTGGAATTATATTATAAATATACATATACATAGAATATTGCAAATATATATATATATATATATATTGCTCTATGTTATATGCAGGGGAGGTTTCCAATGGTATAACTCCTTTGAACAAATAATTTACAGTTCAACAAAGAAACATTAGAAATCTGTCACTTTTAGTATCATGAGAGTTGAGGTCTTTGAAAGATAGTAAAATTAATGAACAGAGAAAAGATAGGTGAACCCATTCATCATACATTTACATACATATATGCATGAAACTGAGAGAATAGAGAGGAGAGGGAAAAGTGGGAAAGGTAAAATATTTCACAAAAGGATACCATTGATCATAAATTGATATACAGAATTCTGTATATGGAAAAAGAATTAGACCAGCATGATGGTCATGCATACAACACACAAATGTAAAAGAAAACAAAATGCCCAGAAATAGTTCTTTTCATGTAATCAGGGATTTTGAATGACGGAGGCAAATTATACATCCATGATAAGAAAATTGCTTGAATATACTATGTAAGATCAGATATTCATATAAAGATAAATGATATGTGATTCCCAGCTCACACATTTATTATGCAAAAATACTTTAAAAATGGATCAAAAGACTCAATGAAGGTAGGAAAATTCAACAGTTTTGAATGGGGTATATTTGACTTATACCTAGAGATACTATGAATTGCAACTACCCTGTGTGTGTTAGTATTAGAAAAGGTACAGATTTAGTAGTAGCTAAATTTCCCCCTGCCCTAAAGAGAACATTACTGAACATACTCAGTTTTTATAATGATGTCCTGTTAATTCAATATTTTTAAAGCAAGTTGTAAACATATTTAAGTACATACTTCTAATAAGTACCTAAGCACTTCTTATATTGCAAAGGGTATAATGATGCTATTTTTCATTAAATATTAATATTTTGGAAAGTAAAGTAAATCTAAAACAGAAGCAATTATGTTATGATTACAAAAGAGTTTACAGTGCTTAGAAATCTCTGAGGTACTTAAGCATGATGAGGAAATTTAGTGTTGGTGAAAATGTCCTAATTTCTATATTCCAATCATGTGAATGTACTAATTTAAAGTGTAGTGAAAAAAAAAGTAGCCTCAAATCCTTTGGCATTATGCTATCACTCTCTAGTGATGTGGCCATCATAATAAATTTGCTCTTCTGTTGCGATGGAAAGTTGTATTTCAAACTGTTCTTGATTGCATAGCATAATTATTATTTTGAGTACAAACATGGAGACAATTTATTAGGCTCATCGATGTGGATGGCTAACAAAGTTTGCTGCATATTTTATTGTGGTTGCATATAAATTGGTTCACGAGTTAGTATTTTTTTATATTTGGAAACCAGAAGTGAAAGAAAATAAAATATCAGCATTGTCCTGCACAGCTCACATGATAATATAAAGTAATGTGTTATTATCAGTGTCAGGGGAATGATTTTTTTTTACTAATTTCAAGCTCCGTTAGCCTCCTAAATCTCTTTCACCTCACAGGCTTCCTTGATTTCATCCTTGCTATCCTTCTCTTGTCAGTCTGCACTAGTTATCTTTGGAAACTGTAGACTCAAGCAGTTCACCTAGTTCTCAGAAACATTCGCTGTCTTTGGATGATGATCTGAAGGATGAAAGCAAAACAGAAAGAAGGTACAAAAACCCCAACTCCTTAAACGCTTTTCAGAGACCTCTTTGTGCCACTTACTTGATAACATCTTTTCTTATTCCTTTAGCAGTTTCTCAGTTTCCTTGCTGCTCCTTTTTAGAGTCATATAATGACTCAATGTCTCAGTGTCTTGAGATAGTTACTACCATATCTTCCTTCATCAATGAGTGTAAAATAGCAATTCATGTCATGCAATTAATTCATTTTCTCTAATTTTAATTCATAGCACATATTCTGACAGTCATTTTACATTCATTATCCACTCATGAAGTGGGGTGAACAAAGCCTTTCACAAACAGAGGATGTGAACTATCTGACTATTCTTATTTAGCAAGATGCAAACCAAAAAATATTTGATAAATAATGATAAATGACTGGATTCTATTTTTATATTCATATTCTACAAATAGCAGATGTAATTTCTTATTAATATACATATTGAGCTTATATAAAATTAATTATTAACTTTAATTTCACATTTAAAATATGCAAGGTAAAAATGTAAAAACAATATTAAGACATCAATAAATCTTGATATCAATACAAATGTTAAACACCTTTTTAGCTTTAATAGGAAATTCAATTTATGGTCATAGGTAAATTTTAGAATATAGATCAAAACTTTAAAAATTAACATGTTAATATTTTAACTTTTCTAACAATGCTTACTTTTTTGGTCATAATGTTTTTTTTCATATTTTTATTGTGATTAATAGAAGGATTACATTATATTCACCAGATAGAAGGTGCATAAATTCACAAACATTGATACCCTTTCTCATGTCTTGGTCTCCATTTCCCTCTCCCCATCCCTGCCCCTCATCTTGTTTACCCCCCTTCTCAATCTGATTTCAAACCCTCATCCCAAATGCTTACATTTCTATTTACATTTTATATCACATATCATATGATATATACTTACATATAATATGTCAAATGTTGTGTGATATACATTATATATACTATATATCACAAATGGCATCTATAGAACAAACAAAAAAGACATTAATTCTATTATTTCTCTATTTTAAAGACTGATTACTTACTCTTATTAACTTGTATATAAAGTAGAAAGTGAAGCCCCTGAACAACAGTAATGAAAATAAACATGTTCTTATCAGGAAACAAATTGATTCTTCTATCCAATGCTATTGATAGTGAACTGAGATACATTTAGTGTAAGAGAATACCTCAGTGAAGGCATTTCTATCAACGAGTTTCACTGTTATGTGTATTTTATAGATGAAACAGTCTACATTTAGTGAGGGGCTTTTTCACTCAATGAATTCTACTTCCCTGTGTTACTAATATGGTAGTCTCGGCTAAACTTAGTGCATGAATACATCTCAGTGAGTCTCTTTCCTTCAATGAATTGTTACACTGCTTAATTATAACACTTATTTTACAAGTATTTATATGCAATCATACACCTAGCATGAGAGAGATAATTAAAATAAAAATCAAAGATAAAAGTTGCTAATGACTCATTTATCATTGCCTTATAGCAGCTTTGAGAGACACTGATCAAGCTACTTTATGTAAAGTGATTTAAATGATGAACTTTAGTAATAGATAAGAATTAATAAGATGATTAAAAATTCACAAATAGGGTATGACTTAGATTCACTTGAGTTTGTAAAGAAAATTGCAATGAAAACACAGAGAGTTTATACTGAGAGTCTTATTTGAAGTCCAATGAATATCATGAAGGGGATGAACCACAAGGATGAAAGGCAAAAAGAGTCACAATAGGTGCTGATGATACCAAAAATCTATTGGACTTTACAGACCATTTAAAAAGTACAGACATAATTCAAACAGGGAATTATGAGTCCTGAGCCACAAAGATATGGATGGACACAGAATGCTAAGAAGGTGAACATATCTGAATATGATTTTCTACTTGTAAATGATTTGAATGCGGAATGAGGGAGATAAACAAGCATCAAGCATGACACCAGATTTCTTCCCCTGAATGCTGGGAAAGCATTGAACTCTAAACCTTTAAGAGTCATAAACTTAATCATGACTGTAGGTGGTGGAGAGTTTACTTGATGAGAAAACTGTGCTAGCTTACAGTTATAAAATTAAACAAAATTTGATATTTTTGTGTGGGCAGATAATACTAAAGTTAGTAATTGGTGAGTTTTAAATAAATAGCAATATGCTAGATAACCTAGAAGAGCTTCATTTAACTGTTTAAGACCTTACATGAAGCTCTGGTTTCTCTGGTTCTAAGGTATTTCCATAGTCACATAGTGGCTTTAGGTGATGCTATGTAATTTCAACATTCTCTTCCAAGTACAGTTAGACATTACCATTCAAATTTGTATGAAAATGTGTTTTTCTCTGTGTGTATATGTATATATGATAGATTATATACATAATGTATTATCTTTTTAATCTTCGATTGTATCATCTATCTTCTACTATCATCTATATTTATCTATAAGCCTATATATAATTATAAACCATCATTTACTGTCAATTGTGTGTCTTATTAATCTATGTGTTCTTAATTTAATTTATCCTGACAGAAAAAATGGCTAGTATTATTCTTCATACATCTATGCTTCACCCCAAATAATATATGAACTATTTCACATGTCTGAAAACTGAATTGCATGCTGTAGAAGATCTCTGTGTTGAAAAGTTACATTTAGTATCACTGATATTTGCAGCAAGGCAATAAACTTTGATCCAAAGATTCCCAGATGAAGTCTCTGGAAACTGTGCATGTTAGTTCATTTTGATAAAGGATTTATAGACACAATTAAGGATCATGAGATAAGGAGATTATCATCATAGACGTTTGCTATGGTCTAAATGATTGATCTCCAAAATTTCCCAAGTTACCTAATTTACAACTGGTAATATTTTGAAATTGGCCCTTTAGAGAGGATTAGATCTTTATGAATGGAATTAGTACTCTTGCACAAGAGGACCTAGGAAACTTTACATTTTTTTCCCCCACAGGACTACTAGACGCTGACAAGCTACAGTCTAATAAGAGGTCTTCAATAGAGCCTGATTTTATTAGAAAGTGATATTTGGATATCTGACTTTTTGGAACTCCAAAATTAAATAAACCTCAGACGGAGGTAGTCATCTCAACATCCTCATTTCAGACCTATCAAGCTTCCAAAGTCCCAGGCAAATGTCTATTGACTCTATGCTAATCATCTTAAGAATTGTTTCCTTGTATTCTAAAGTATATATTTTGCCTGAATACAGCAAAAGAACATGGGAAACTCTACAGGTTAACTGCCAATTATTGATAATTAAGGGTGAGCCAGTGGTGGCTGGCTTTGTCTGCTTTGTCTCTATAATAGAAGATATTTGAAGTAAGCTTCTAAGTCCTATCCTCCTCTTGGACATTGACTTAGAGATATACATATATCTCTGTTTCTTCATTTTGCCATTACCTTGACAAAGAGAGCTTATGCAAATTACTTTTACTTCCAATTATATTCATTGGAAAAAAGAGGAAGATGTATTAACTTCTTGGCATAGATCCTTTTCAAAAGGAGTAATCGCTGATATCAGTTTGCCATTATGTATAATTCAACACTAACAGAAAGGCAAAGGCTTTTACTTTGGTTCTTGTAATGCTGTTAAAACAGAAAGTTTCCATTTGTTTTGGATTAAAATTATTATTAGAATCTGTTCAAAATCCTTTATGCCTTTTCTTGCCCCTTGTTTCCTCATGAGTCTGTTTCCTCCCAGCAATATGGCAGGAGTGCACAGTTCTGAAATGCACGAGTCTTGGTGACAGTGTTTCCACTGGGACAAAGAATGGCTTGACATATAGCCACTATCTTGAGAGTTCTTTGGCTTGCAGTGTATACCACTCAAGTATTTCCCAGAATACACTTAATATATTGTAAGTGTCTTACCCTAGGCCAAATCTAGGTAACAGTTTTGTGAGCTGCATTCACTACTTAAGTGATAGATGTCTTAACAATTTATTATGAGGCAAGGTAAGATTCTGAGGAAATAAAAATACAGTACATAAATCGTTCTAAAATCAAGGAGAGATTGATTTCTCATTGATTAAGTAATCAAATACCTTCGTCATGGCCCTTGAGGCATAGTGAATCAAAAGCTTCCCTTGTGGGTAGAAGCACACTAGTTTTAATGTAAGCAATATGAAAAACAGGTGATGGTAAAAGTCTTATAAAGAAATATGTAAGATATTCAGGAGGGCTGTGCTATGGATTGAACTCTGAGGATTGTGGTTAGAAGCCCAAAGAATGAAATTCCCTAAGACTCTTAAAAGTCAGAAGTACAGCTGTGACTCAAGTGAAAAAGCATTAGCTTTGAGCAAAAACACTAAAAGGAAGACCCCAGACCTTGAGTGTAAGCCCCAACACCATAATACAGGCACACAAACATGTGCGCGCATGTACACACACACACACACACACACATACACGTGCGCGTGCGCACACCCACACACAATATCTTTCCTGATATTCTTTTTTCTACTCCTAAATAAGTATTCATTTTCTTATCATTTTTCCTTATTTAAATTTTCAATGCGATAAATTTATTGTATCTATGTCTTAAGCCTCTTGCAAACATTACTGTGGCATGGAGGAATTTGAGACAGTGAGGAAATATTGCGAGCTTCTCCTTAAAGCAGGACATTTGGTCCCAGCAAATGCGTAGCATGCCAATTATAGAATCTGGTGGGCACTGAAGTTCACTGTTCCATTACAGATCTTCATCTCTAATTTGAACCTACTAATTAAAACTACTTCAAGGAAATAGAATAAGTAAAATTACCTCTTTTTAAAAGTAATCTGAACTGAGTTAGTTTTGTTCTCTTGTGGTCTGAGTTAGTTTTTCTTCTTGTGGTCCAAAGTCTATGTGCATCAGAATTATTTAATGACTTTCAGAACAAGGGCTATTCCTACACTATAACTCAATATTTAAGCAAAGTATTTTGAGTCTGGGTCAAAATTTTGCATCAACTAGGTGCCAGTGCCTAGCTATTCCACAGACCAATATGTGCATATCATGGTTTAAAACCAGCCTGGGTGAGAAAGTTCGTGAGATTTTTATCATCACTTAAACAGCAAAATGTGGAGCTGTGGTTCAACTGACAGAGCATTAACTTTGAGCAAAAAAGCACAGGGATAGTACCAAGTCCCTACAGGGAAACCCAAGACTTAGCACACAAACAATTTTTTTTTTTGCATCCTAACAACTTTACTTATTGGTTTTCAGCATTTACTTACAATTGATGAATCCATAAAGAGACAAAACTGATATTCTTAGGAGTATTTTCCTGTTGCTTTTGTCCTAAATTACCAGTGCACATAGTCACACAATTTCAGAAGGATGAACATTCTCTTTTCTTATATTTGTGAAGTTCTATAATGTATTTTACTAAATTTGGACACATATTTCATCTCATGAGTGGGCCAATTGTTGTAGTCACAGTTTCATCATACAGGTAGAAGATCCTTATTGAGATTCAAAGAGTTGCTCTGTTCTGATTAAGGTACATGAATAACACTAAATACACTAACCTTTTAAAATAACTTAAAGCATTTATAAACATATCTATATAGAAAGTCAAGACAAGCAAAATATCCATTTTTTCATGTTAGCTACAAATTTACTGTTATTCTGTTTTGTATAAGTAAATATGTAATAAAGAAGCCAGATTATGTCCTCTGTCTTGCTTCTCTTCATAATTTCTCTTAGAAAACCAAAAGAGTGGTATCTGGGGTAGAACATGCATCAAGTTTTTAAAAACTTGTCCAGGAAAACGAAGCTCTTTCGTTCAAATCCCAGTAAAGGAAAAGAAGAAAAAAGAGTAGAAAGAAAGAAAGAGAAATGGTTTATTCAGACATAAGTTTAAAAATATAACATACATGGAAATTTTGTATTACCAAGAATTTTCAAAGATCTTTGAATATGATGCTTAAAAGGCAACTTGTGACTATTAACTATATCAATAAAAATAGTACAATATATTGTGAAACAGAATTTCATGTTTTGGACATGTAAATTCTTATAATACTATTTGCTATATTTAATGTTTAAATTACAAATCAAAAGGTGAATTAAAATTTCAAATAAGTAGATCATGAGAATATAACCAACAACAGTATTTTAAGGATGACAGTATAAAAGTTGTATATATCCTAAAAATGTTTACAGGGTTTAGAAAAACTATAGCACTTTATCAATATATTTTAATAGATAGCAAAAATAAAGTTGAGCTATATAAATCACTTCATTATCTTGCCACCTATAGTAATAATAAAATATTAAGAAACAAATATATTAATACAAAAATTTTATAACCTAAAAGCAAATTGGATGTAAAAAGGGCATAAAAGAATAAAGCATAAATTCCTGCAAAAGAATATCACAAGGTTAAAAGAAGCTGTAACTGGAATACTGCCAGATAAGAGATTTATTGAGTAGATGCATTCATCTTCTATGCTGACCACATACATTTAAATTTCTAAATAGATCTTCCTCTGTAATCCATTCAGAAATATATCTCTTGCTGTTTTTACCTCCCATAGATACTATTTTGTACTGAAAGTGGTCCTTAGGAGACTATGAATAATTGAAAAGAAAAGATAAGGCACACAATAAAAAAGAAAAGCAGGCCAGTGTTCAGAAATAATTTTTACAATGCTGAATAAGAAACACTTGAATGCACTTGTGATATTCCTTTTGTATTAATGTCTCAGAGAAAGAGTTTTCTGTGTTTTTATAGCCTTAAAGACACCTCTTCAAACACTCTATTACCCAGAAGCATAAACAAATACAAAGTATGAAAACAGGACAATACTGATTCAAAAGGCATATTTTGGGATACTACTATAGAATGTCTGCTTAATACATTCAATTCATTTATCACCATGATTACAGTCAAATATTTCTTGTTAAATAGTTTTGAATTTTAATGTTTATAATCTATGAGAAAAATAAACACTTATTGTTGCCTCATTAAAGTCATAATAGAGAAAATAGAAAATGGGAAATAAAATATTTATTGATTTGAAGTAGATGCTAAGTGCTGCAGATCACATGTTTCTGTCCCCAAATTCATCTACTGAAATGTAAAGAAGGTGGTGCTATCTGGGCTTGTGGAAAATAAAGTTGTGAGAATGAAGTTCTTCATTATAGCTCCTCTGTGAAGAATGCATGAGCTTTCTCCCAGAATGAAAGGACATAATATGAGATTGCTAGTCTTAACCAGAACTGCTTCAGAAAACCATCTGGGCACCCTGATTTCAGACAACGAGTTACATCATAGTGACAAGGATTCATTTCTTCCTTCTTTCCTTTGTTCATCCTTTTCTTCATTTCTTCATTCATCCATTCATTTATTTGTCCTTTCATTCTTTCTTTCCTCCCTTCCTTTTGTTCATTGGCCATCCATCTTTCCTTCTGTCAGGGTGATAAATGACTTTGGAAATCTCATACATGATAATCGGTGAATGCTAACCCCTGAACCATGATCCTTAAGAAAATATATTCTATTTTCATAAGCCAACAAGTTTATAATTCTTCATTAACACAGACTGAGGTATGTGGGACTTGTAGAATGTCCGATCTTAAGTTTAACTATGCAACATCAGAAATATACCATCAGTTATGATTCTCTTCAGCCAGAATGTTATACCAGAATGTTATACTTTTGCCAGAGACTCATGTCTACAACTCTCACTAGAGGCTGAGATCTGGATGACTGAGTTTCAAAGCCAGCCTGAAGGGTAAGTCTACAATACTCCACCTAAAATTAATCACAAAATGCAAGACTGAACACCTGAGTTAACACCATGCTTGAGCAGAAAAATCAAATGAGAATTTCCAGTTCTGAGGTCAAACTGGCAAAACAATAACAATGGCAACAACAATCGAAGTCTTTATTTATTTATTCATTTATATATTTCACCAGTCCTGGGCTTGAGCTCAGGATCTGAACACTGTCCTTGGACTTTCTCAAGGCTATAGTTCTACCACTTGAGCCTCGGCATCACTTCGGGTTTTGTCTATGTGCATGGTAACCAGCCCAGGTCTTTGTGCATGCTAGGCGAGCACTCTACCACTAGGTCAAATGCCCAGCCCCTCTTTTAAAAATGTTATAAAAGATGATAGAGCGGAGGTAGGGGGAGGGAAATGAAGACAAAAACATGAGAAGGGGTGTCAGTGTGTGAGAAGTAATGTACCTACTATCTGGCAAATGTAACTGTAACTCTTTTATACATTATAGCAAAAAAAAATTACACATCCTGGTCAAACTGCATTATACATTTTTGTCCACAAGTTCACTGAAGTTTCTATGTAAACTTTTAAAATATAAACATTTAATTTGATCTCTGATACAGATTATATATATGTGTGTGTGTATGCATGTGTCTATATATATTTGTGTGTATATCTATGTATATATTATATACATTATATATACATATATTTACTTTTATTTCTATCTCAGAATTCCATTTTGTAACTGAGGCTGGTCTGGAACTATCCTCTTTTCCCATCCCTAAAATACTTACATTAAAGGTGTATACAACAATATGTGTTTCATACAATTTTTAATGTAGACTTGGCTAATAAATAGCAAGTGTCATATTTATTAAATCAACATTCTCTTCTATGATGACTAATGATAGTAAAAGTGGGCTATTCATTGTAAAGAGAATTACCATACTAATTTGTTCCATAGTGAATATAGTAATATAAATAGTTTATGCAACATTTTATTCTTTATAATTTCTAGAAAAATAAATAGTGTTTGGGGAGTATGATATTAGTCATGAGTGATGCAGAAAACTTGCCTAGCAGAAGGAAAAGAGCCAACAGGATCAAGACATTTTTCTTCCCAAGTAAACAAATTCTTGCAAATAATTTTAATCATTGAAAGAGAACATTGAAAACTTTAAATGAGCCATCTCTTTTTTCTATTCTTGCACTCAGTAGTAATGCATACATACCCAAGAACTTTTTTATAAATTCTACAGAAGGCCTTCCAACAGCAAATTAGTTCAACAAAGACCTTATCAAGGAACAAAAGAAAGCCAATTATATTTCCAGAAACACTGACTATTTACCTAAATTACAGTCATCAGGAAAACCAGCTGCAATGATACTCATTAGATTTTGGCTGCAGGCAACTTAAGTCTTAGAACTACTTTTGGGAAAGGGACCTGGTAAAATGAAATGAGATAACTGATTATTGAGTTAAGCTTATTGTGGCTCTGGGAAAATACGTCATTTGGTAAGAGGGCATCTCCTTCTAAAAACTTAGGCAATTATGTTTTAAAGAGATCTTATCCACCCATCTATGGACTTTCTTCTTTGATTTGATAAAGTTGCTTGTTAACTTCTTATTTTATTCTGTGCTTATTGAGAACCTGTCTTGAATCATATTTCCTTGGTGACCCTCTGAACTGACTCTCTGCAGTTTAAGACTTTGCAGAGGATTGTAAACTTTGTTTTGTTTCAGAGTAATGGAAGGTTCGCCAAACAAAGAAAAACAAAAACAAAATTCAAATGCCCTCCCAAATCTCAAGCAAAGAGTCTCTAGGGAAATCTAGTGAAGCTATTTTAAGAGTAATAAATGACAAAGGCAATGAAACAAAAATGTTACAATTGATTCTGACAGGGAGGTCAATGCAAGTCTTTGAAGTGTTTGTCTTGGTTTACTCTGCTTTTTAAAGACAAACTTACAATGGCATGTTAGAAAATTGAGTAGCAAATGAGGGCCATGCAATTAGCAACTATTTACTCCTCATTTTCTTACATGAATTTGTTCTTGGAAGGTGAGCAATTTCATCTCTGAAGCTTTCTCTTACTCTCAGATAAATGATTTTATTTACAAAATAATATCTATGCTGGTTTTTACTTTCTTAAAGTTCATCATAATTTGCATACATTTTTAATGATTTACAAGGGTGTAACAAAATTAGACCTCTAAGCTTTCTCTTTTCCAATGAAATTGCTAACTTACCATCAGTATCATGTAATTTTTCATTGAATATTTTTTGTTAATTTAGTATCTGAGCTAGAATTATTTATGCAGCTTTGGACCTTTACTTGTGTTTTAAGTCAAGGTGATTTGAAAGCCACAACAATTTTCTTTGTTTTATTTGCTTTCCACGTCATGACTTTCTGAGCAATGGGGACATGCATTAGAGAGCCAGACATAGCAAATGCACATTGCACGTTTCCCACAAAATTTTCCTTTCAAATGTACATTCAGCATGGGTAAAATCATGATGCTTCACTGCTCAGTAAAGAGGAAGTAGGATAAGACTAATATTGTGAAAGTATCATGTCTTACATTTATCTGTGTTAACTGGTTGATTTGTGTGTGTGTGTGTGTGTGTGTGTGTGTGTGTGTGTGTGTGTGTGTGCCTGAATAGCACATAATTAACATGTCACTGTAAAACGATTCACTACTCTGAAGAATAAATTCACATTCCATTAAATAATGATCAACGCCACTATAATGGCCTGCATGTTGCATTCTAATAGGCATATAAGTAACCAGAAAATTAAACAGATCTTTTATCTATTACATATTTTCACATTTGAGTGTATTCTAGGCTTCAGATAACTGGTATTGCTGCCACCAATCGAGTTCCATTTACTGGAGATCCCTTGTGAAGTAGGGACGATTTTCGACGTCTCCTGTGGAAATGCCATGCAAATTATTTGTAAATTCGAAACCCTCAAGAGCAAAGCTGCATTAACTTGTTCGGATTGCGAAGGTGTATTCAATAATGTACAAACCCATCAACCGCTGGGTGGAAAGGGAATTCTCTGCATCTTCGAAATGCAGTAGACATGGGGACAGCGCCATCTTCTGGTCTCTAGGAGCGTAAGGACGCTTCAGCCGCTGCTTGTGTGCAGGATTTGAAACAGAGGGGGACAGTCTATATCCTGTGCTCACTGAGCATTGGAAAGTGATGAATATGAATTTATAATAAAAGAATCGTATGCTAGAAGAGTAGGAAAACGTAAAGACATTTTATTTCCATATTTTTATTGAATAACTGTATTTTACTCCAAACCAACAACAGTGAATAAGAATATTTTCTCGTTTCAATTAGCTTTATTTTTCTGATCATTTCAAATTTGTGGAGGGATTAATAGACATTAAACTTTTTTGGCCAATTCTGGGGCTTGAATTCTGGGCTTGGGCATTGTCCTTAAGGTTCCTTTGCTTGAGATGAGCACTGTACCCTTTGAGCCACATCACCACTTACCACTTTTTTCCGAATGGTTTATTGGAGATAAGAGTCTCATGGGCATTCCTCCAGGGCTGGCTTTGAACAGTGATCCTCAGAACTCAGCCTTCTGAGTAGCTAGGACTGAAGCATGAGCCACCAGTGCCAGGCTGGAAAAAAAAAAGCAATAACAAAAACAATTTTAAAAAACCCCAAAACTTGCCATGATTTGAATGAATCCTAGAGAATATAAAAGCAGAAGTAGGTAGAGGGTCCTCATTTGCTCAAAGAGTTCTTATTTATCCTAAATCCCAGGTGTAAACAATACCTCACCCTCTATAATAATTAGAAATTCCCTTATCTCATTTACAACTTTTACATTATAAAAATACTTTGTAACATTATGTCTTCAACTAAAATGTAACTGTAGCAATTAGTTTTAGTTTAAAGTTTTGAAATTTTCCTATTTTAGTGCAGACACTATTAGTGGACAGGACCCTTGAAACTGTGTGCTCAAGATAAGTATTCTACCATTTGAGCCACTGCTCTACTTCTTGCCTTTTATGGTTGCTAACTGGAGATAAGAATCTCACAGACTTTTCAGATACTCGGCCTCCTTAGTATCTGATACCTTATGTCATGATTGATGATTCACTTTAAAATTTACTAATATATGGAATACACTTGTAATATTTTTAGCATTAAATTTTTTAACCCTAAAGAAGAATTTGAAAATGTTTGGAACCTTAAGATTTAAAATAAAGTTATGAAATTTGAGAAGCTAGATAATCTTAGAATTAACATATTTGTAGTGCATATACACATGCACTCACAGTTGGTGTTTAAAAACAGGCCCTTTCTTGTTCTTGTGCTTGTAATCACCTCCTCTGCTGGTTGAGTTTTACCCCTACTTTTGCATTTACTTTTTATTGTGATTAATAGAAGAGTTACATTATATTCACCAGATAGAAGGTGCATAACTTCACAAACATTGATACCCTTTCTCATGACATGGTCCCCATTTCCCTTGATTCTCCCCTTCCCTATCCAATTTCAAATAACCAATTGAGCACATATAAAATATATCAGATAACAAGGTGAAAAATTGTAACAATATGAGATAACCAAGGGATGGCAAAAGAGATGAGAGATAACATAGTACATTAAGGACAACAGTCATTCATTATAGGGCTTTTGTTTCCTTATCCTGGAGGTCCTTACATTCAGTGTCGTACTGTTTGGCCTAATGTCTCTAGAGTTTGTTCTATTGTAAATCTCTGCTAGGGAGCCCAAGGTTTCTATTGATTATGACAAATGAGGGAGATTATTGGGCCTATGTTTCTTTGAGTCTGGCTTACTTCACTTAATATGATTTTTTCTAAGTCTTTCCATTTCCTTGCAAATGGGGCGATGTCGTTCTTTCTGACAGCAGCATTGAATTCCATTGTGTATAAATACCACATCTTGTTGATCCACTCATCAACTGAGGGACATGAAAACTAAAGTTGGATCCTTCTTTGTCACCCTGCACTAGAATTAACTACAAATGGATCAAAGACCAGGAGGTAAAAGCTGACACACTGAAAACTTTGCAAGAAGGAATAGGAGACACACGAGGCCTCCTTGGCACAGGTTGAAACTTTCTCAATAAGGACAAAGAAACACAACAAATCACAGAAAGGCTGGATAAGTGGGACTGCATTAAACTGCAGTGTTTCTGTAGGGCAAAGGACATAGCTAGTAAATTAAATAGGAAGCTTACAGAATGGGAAAAGATTTTCACCAAACATCCAACGGACAAAAGCCTCATATGTAAAATATATCAACAGCTCAAAAAATTGAATCACTCCAAAACTAATCTCCAAAGTAACAACCATCCCATTAAAAGATGGGCCAAGGACTTAAAGAGAGTCTTCTCTGAAAAAAAAAAAAACAAAAATGGCCTATAGACACATGAAGAAATGCTCAACATCTCTGGTCATAAAAGAAATGCAAATCAAAACAACTCTAAGATTCCACCTCACTCCAGTTAGAATGGCCAGGATCAAGAAAACTAATAACAACAGATGCTGGAGGGGATGTGGCCAGGAGGGATTACTACTACACTGTTGGTGGGAGTGCAAACTTGTTCAACCACTATGGAAAGCAGTATGGCAGTTCCTCAAAAGACTAAATATAGAGCTCCCCTATGACCCAGCAATTCCATCCCTTGGAATTTACCCAGCAGTCCAGAAACAAGGGCATACTGAATTCACTAGCACAGTGATGTTCATTGCAGCATTATTTACCATAGGAAAGATATGGAACCCCTACTCCTTTTTACAGCAATTATTTTTCAAATAATTTCTTTTTAGGTACCATCTTAAATCGAAAATGGCATGCCTACTTGTTCCCTCAGTAGCTGAGATTACAATAATGTACCATGGTGTTCATCTACTGATTGTATTGGATTGCCAGGAGAGTGCCATGGCTACTCTCAAATATGAGGCCTCCTCATCTCTGCTTCCTTTGTCACTAGACTAAGATTGAATAGTCAGACACTTCACTTGGTCAACACAAGCATAGTTCAATGAAATATTTTGTTGTATGGACTGTGCCATTCACAGAATAATTTCATCTGACTTCCTTCTTTCACCTTGCCTATGACCTTGAACTTGACTCCAGTCATTATTCCTCTCCTAGCACTGATTTCTTTTTACCACAGACTAAAGCATGTGTTGCACTTTAAGTACTACTATATTTCCTCAATGCCATGTGGGCCTCCACAGCTACTTGGGTTTAAAAGCCAGTTGAATCTTAGGGCAAGCTAGGTTTTGACAAGTCTTGGAGAATTTACAGGTTGATTGTTGAAGAATCATAGACACACATTCAGGAAGGGCCAGAAACATGTATGAGAGCATCCATCATCTTTCTGTAGAGACACCACAAAAACTCTCCACTATGTGAGTCCTTTATACCTCTCACTTCCCTCTTACTTTCAGAAATAAATTTGTTTTGTGAAAACATGCAACAACACCAGGTGTAAATTCCCTAAACATATTGTGATATCAATTGCAAATTAACCACACCTGCACCCATTATTTTATTCTTTCCTTTTCTCAGGATGGAAGAGTTCTCTCCACCTATCTTTGGAAAAATATGCTCTATGGATTTTATCTGTCTTTCCTCCCTCCATTTCCTTGTGTTCCAATAGTTAAAATGTATTTAAATTCCTTTCTTCCCCCAAATTAAGAACATAGTATTTAAAGATTCTTTAAAATATAGGGAGTGTCAATTTTCTTAGAGAAAATGCATCCTTGTTCTTATTAAAACTTCCCTATTCTTTGAGGCTGTTAGTAAAAGTTTAATAGCAGACTTTCTTGAGAAAGTTTCTATGTTAGCTGCTCTAATTCACACCAGGACAGTATGTGTGAGATACCATTGGACTCACATCCTCCCAGGTTTATTGTTGAATGCTTCCATGATGATTGTTTTCTTGGCTGGGGGAAATGGAGTCTAGTGCTATTGTGATTTGCATTTTCTTTATCTCAAAATTTACCGAATGCTTTATTTCATGTAGGCATTCAGTATTTTCTTTGGTTCTTTTGAAAAATACCTGCTCTTGCTGCGAGTTTGGCTTACAGGCAGAGTGCTTGCCTAGCATGCACCAAGACCCAGGTTCAATTCCTTGGTACCACAAACTTAGAAAAAAGCCAGAAGTGGTGCTGAGGCTCAAGTGATAGAGCTCTAGCCTTGAGAAAGTCCAAGACCCTGAGCTCTATCCCAGGACTGGCAAAAAAAAAAAATCTGTTCTGTTAATGGGCTGATTTGTTAATTGAATTATTTAAACAATCAGTGTGCAACTTTTTGTTAGTTTCTTAGCTGTTCTGGACATTAATTCCTTGTCATATGAACATAATTCCAGATTGTGTCTTGTTTCATAAGCATTTATTATTATTATTATTCTAAGTATTTCTTTTCCTGTGTGGGAAATTTTCTAATTTGTTTCCTTCCCATCTCTCACTTACTGCTCTTGTTTTCTCAGTATTGGATTCTTCCTCAGACAGTCCTCCCCTATGCTTATATCTTGAAATATTCTTCCCATCTATTTGAGATAATTTCATAATTTCAGTGCTTACCTTAAGGCTTTTGGTCCATTTCACAATAGTATTTGTTCAGAGAGAAAGATTTAGTTTTAGTCTTTAATATGAAGGTGTCCAGTTATCTCAACACCATGTTTTGAAGATTTTTTTCTCTGACTTCTGTTTTTCTTTCTTTCTGAGCCTTGAACTCTACGTCTTGATTCTAACCCTGTGCTCCTTTTGGTCAAGGCTAGCACTTCATCACCCAAGTCACAGCACCAATTCTGGCTTTTTCTGTGATTTCACTGGAGATAAGAGTCACACAAACTTTTCCTGCAAGGGATGGCTTTGATCCTCAGTCCTCAGATCTCAGCCTCCTGAGTAGCTACAAGTACAGGTATGATCCACTTTTATCAGGCCTACACAGGGAATATCTTTAATACTTCTAATTTTTCTCTGCAAGTCTACCTTGTCGGATGTGAGAATACCTATTCACTCTTACTTGGCATTTCTTTCTTGTTGGTGTATTATTTTTATGCCACCAATGTCTCATTCTTGGCTCTCATCTGCAGCTTGGCTCCCATTCTCATTTCCCATTCAAATAGATTGTGTGATGTAGCTGAAACCAGCCACCATCAGTTACCTGGGTCCATACCAAATCTCAACATGGTCACTCACATTGGAATGTGTATGTGTGTGTGTGTGTGTGTGTGTGTGTGTGTGTGTGTGTATTTTGAAATATACAAATGTAGAATTGGCTGCTTTCCCTAGAAAGAGATTTGATTAAGACATCTACTGTCACTTTCCCCCATTTTTCCAGAAAGAAAGCTTACATGTATAAGGTTCTACTTCATCAGCCTCTGCTCATGTTGTGTTGTATAAAAATACTCCTTCTTAGATGTTACTTTGGTAAAATGTCAACTAGTGCTTACATGCCCATTCTGGAGGATTCTCTCGTATACCATTATTTCAAAGCCCTACATTAGGATTTATTGTTTCATTTCAAAATTACAATGAAATATTTCTGAGTATCTCAGATTTTGTGCCTGTCATTGGCTATTACACTCTCCAGCTTTCCCAAGGCACATGCCTTTCTTAGTCACAACCCTGAAACTTCATTTATTCATAGTTGTAGAGACCCAAGAAAAGATGAATATCTCTAACACAATCTTCAGTGTCATAAGTATTTAATTTAATTTATTTATTTATTTTGACTCTAATGCATGGAACCCAAAACCCCTTTAAATTGTATCCTTTCATTTGTATATAATTTTTGAAGTATTTTTCCCAAGATAACCTTGAAATCACACTTTCTGAGTAGCTAAGTGGGTATAATTTCTGACATGTCCCATATTGCCTGCCCTAATAATATAAACCTTTTTCAGTTAATGGGAGGCATCCATGTTTTCTAATTGGTGGTTTTTTTTTTTTTTTAAGTCTGTGAAACCTATGAATCAATAAGTCAATTTTGGATTTTTTCCCCCATCTCAAAGTGAATAAGTGAACTTCTCTGCAGTCTGCCCCCACTCAAATCTGGCTGAAAAAAGTTTTAACTTTATAGAGATATTTGCAGTCTTTATTAGCTACAAATGTGGCTTGGTTTAGATACAAACTATTTTCAGAGAGCAAGCTTACAATGATTACAGTAGAGCATGTGCTAATCCCATATGATGTTTCTTTATCATGCTAGGATGTATAAACAAGGAAACCACAGAGAAAAATAACAAAGCCACAGAAGCCACAGAATGATGATTTACCAGAAAAAAAAATGCTAAAGGAAAGGGGTTACGTTATGAAAGAAATTCTCCTTCATACACTTAGAAAAAAACACATTCTGTTAACATTCTGATAAGCTTAGAACTGTGAAAAAGAATTTCTCCTAACTTCCCTGTCCCCCACATTGTAAAACTTTTTTTAAACCACAGTCCCCATTTTAGGAGATTAGTATCCTGTTATATGGTTTATTTGGAATATAAGTCCTTCTGCCAAGAGAACACTAGGAAAAATGCTAATTAGATGAGAAATTCTTTCTTGCTAGAGGCTCAAGCATAGCTTGAGGCATAGCTCATTTAACCATCTTCAGTTATTACTTATAAATGTATTAATTGAGCAGGTCTCTGTAACACCCCATGGCAAAGTCAATAAAAGAGTAAAAGAAAACAAAGATTATTCTTAGTCACAGTATTAGGTTTGTTTCAAGGAGTGAAATTATAAAAGCATATATCCATTTCAACCTGCAGATAGCAGCAAAATACAATTAACTGAAGCCAATTACACTTGTTGCCATCAGAATTATTACTGTCAAGGAATTCATTGGATATTGGAATTGAACACTCCTCAGAACACCTTTGCTTGCTATTTTCTTTAAGTTTGTGAACATGGATCAATAATTTAAATCAGTTTTCAGAGGAACAATACCAGTCTCACATGGGAACTTCATAGAAGTGCAGATTCTCAGAATTCCTAGTTCTACAGTGAAAACAGAATGAACTATTATTTTAAGAAATCTTTCAGCAATTCTAACATTCTCCCTGCAATTAATTATTAAAATAAGCAAATCAAAACCAAAATACAAGTGAATATATATATACAGTATAAATGCACACACATATATATATATTTCCCTCAAAATTACAGCATGAAGATAGCTTACGAACCAATGGGTTCACTTCTTCATATAGGTTCAAAGAATTGAAACAATAATCATTAAGCTGATTAGCATATTCTTGTGCTAATAGCATCAATTTACAGTAGCCAACACATGTCAAGATGCCATTCTTCCACTGAATATTCAATGTGTGCCTTTAATGGACTATTATAAAACAATGCTTAATAATATTCTATTTCAGTCACACATCGAATTTCTTTTATTCACTCATCCATCACTTGTATTCATGTATTTATCTTCAGGAAGCCTGAGGAAAAGTACAGAACTGGAGGGGAAAAGGATGGAAAGTGTAGCAGTGGAGCTCTTTGGATACTGATGTAAGTGAACTACATAGTAGAAGAGACGAACTGGGAGAAAATGAGGGAATAGAGAAACAGTACAAAAGGAATGTGCTCAGTGCTTGACTCACATAATTGTAATGCCTCTGTATATCACCTCTAGAGTAAAAGTTTTAAAAAATGTAAATACGTCAATAGACAAACAAAAGAAGTTTTGTGACCTATTGGTGGAGGGTAGTGGTTCAAAGCTAGCCGGCACTAACGTCCAAGAGACTCTTATCTCCTATTAACCAGTAGAAAACAGGAAGTGGTGCTGTGGCTCAAGGGGTAGGGTGGTACAATTGAGCTGAAAAGCTCAGGACAGCACCCATTCCCAGAGTTTAAGCCCCACGGTAGACAATAATAAAAAAATAAGCCTAATTAATAATTATTTCAATAAGATTAAATAGAGCAATTGGGGGAAAATAGTTTAATTATCCATAATTCTTTGAATGAGTTTATGCAAAGTTCTCTAAAGTAAACAATCTAACATAGACATTAGAGACAGACTTTTTTCAGTTAGATTTTTTTGGCAAGTATCCTATTTCATCTTATTAAAATTGTTATGAGAATATATGGCTCAAGAAAAAAAGGATAAATCTTGTCTGTTACAACTAAATTATAAGCCTTAATTTACTTTGTGTAAAAAAGAACAAGTGAATAACCAGTTCCATCCATCCAGAAACTTATCTTCCCTAGCTCAGTGTATGTGTGCTGGAAGACCCCCACATGCTCCTGTTTCTTTCAGTAAGGCATTAGTACCTGTGGAGACAAACCTTTGCCTACTGCTAATTGCTCTTCCCTGAGCAGGGCCAGGGGAGCAGCAGGCCCTCAGGAATGCAGATGACCATTTACAATCACAGGAAGCTCTATAGTTCATGGGCTTCTAAGCATGGAGCTAACCCTGCAGAATAGGAAAGGTGCACAGTGCCACTCCAGAGCCTCTGAATTTCCTGAAGACAAGTATAAAGGCATACGACATCTGTTCTCAATCATGGGCAACAGGGAAGAAAATGTGCACCATGGGACTCGCTGCCAACAACAAAGAAGGCCAGCTGTGGGAAGAAAAGCAAATGAGAAGGTGCTGGCCTGGAAAGGACAGTGCTAAGTAAGCACTATATAATGAATGGGACCTGTGGTGATCTCTTAGAGGAACTCTGTGGTGCCAAGATCATTTGTTCTTATAAAAAATAAATCCACCTGTGGCATCCTCAATTACTGACACTATTCCTGACAGGGTTCTATTTACAAGATGAGCTGGATGTAACATTTCAAGTATCAAACTTCTGGAGTCATGATACCAATGTTTTCATTAATACAAGGTAAAAATAAAAATTAATAAAAACCCTTTATTTCTTATAGAAATTCATATCATTGCCAATACATTTTTCAAGATTCAAAACAGAACAATAGCCTCTTAACAAATACCACTATGAATAACAATTGTTGAGAATAATGACTGGAGCACCTGTGGAACCACTTGAACAACTGCTGCCATGATTTCCTCCATCTCTTATTTATTGAGTTCCAATCATTTGGCCTGTCTATTGTTCTTTCCATGAACCTCAATCTGCCCATGACTGAGAAATCTCCCTGGTGAGGCCTGACTGCAATAGGACACATTGTACAGTCTCATCGATTTGTATTTCTTCTCTTACATGGTATCTTCCTTGATTTAATTTTCTTATATCCACTATAACTTGTTAAAAGCAGGTTGGGTAAAGAAATCCGGATACTTCAGTTCATTCCTTATTCCTAACAATTACTACAACAACACATGCTATATGATAGAAGTTGTGATTACTGTTTTTGTTTTCTTTTTGTCTTTTATTTGTTCTTTATCTGCCATTAGGAGGGTATGTGTGGGGCACAGAAATGGTGGGACAAAGAGTGATCAAATATAGCAGTGGTCCTCACAAGATACCATATAGAAAATGAACTATACAATTTGTAGTTGGGGAAAGGAGAAAAAAACTGGAAGGGAGGGAAAAGATGCAAGTCCCTTAGGGATTAGGTGTTGCGTGAATGTGCTGAGCCATGAGCACCATAAATCAATTCCCTGACAGGTAACACTCACCTTACATCATAAAACATCCCTACATGGAGAATTCACTGGTTTCTGCCTCCTCTGGGAGATAATCCCTAATGGTTTACAATAACTAGTTTGGATTCTTCAGGTATTTCAGGCAGCTCATCAAATCGCAGGAGATAATTTAGAACTAATCAGACAGTATTTCAGTCTGTGCTGAATAAAAGTAAACTAATCATCATTATGGTACTCACACTATATGTATGTTTTATTAAATTTAATATACAGGGTCTATACATGGCATCAATTTATAATTTATAATTATAATAATTTATAATTTAAAGTCACACACAACCTGTTGACTTTGGATAGATATTTTCACACAATCATTATTAAGTAGATGATGGTGCCACCATCTTTAATCCTGCTTCTGTATTGAAACTGTCTGGGTTCTACTTTGGTATGAAATTGTCAGCTAAGATTGTGGAAAAGGGACAATGGCTTAATTGGACATGATCAATTCTGTCAGGTCATACCAACTCCAATGTTCAGTGAAGCTCCAGCCATGCCTTGCAGCAGTTAGGAGGCATCTCTATACAACTATTAGATGATGTGTGCTCTGGAAAATTTCTCATCCCACATCTTAACCTTCCTGCACTGATAGTTTTTCTGGAGCTGTGGATAGAGGAATGCTGGGTAGCTCCAGCTCATTCATAGCAGGATTTCCCCTTCCCACCTAAAAGGCTTGCAGCTGGCTCTTGTCAGGCAACTCTGAATGGCAATAGCACTGGTTGAGGGCAGGACTGGCTCAGCATCCTCCCCAGAGAGGGGGAGCACCGAGTGGGGTAAAGGAGAGCACGATGCCACTCTGAATGCCATTAGCAAACATTTCCATATCGTTCTTTATCTTTCAGCTATTTCAAACCTAAATCTGTGATCTAATTTTCTGTATTTTACAAAGTTACATTCAAATGTGTGACTATCATTCATTGTTTCTCCAACTTTATCTTTTCTTTCTTTTTCTTCAACCTTCATCAATTGTTATTTCATGTATTCCACAGTCATAGTCAAAATCTTAGATTCTGACTTTGTTTATTTTTCCAGCCTTGGGGGTCAAACTCTGGGCATAGGCATTGTTCCTGAGCTCCTTTTCTCAAGACTAGTGCCCTACCATTTGAGCCACTTCCAGCATTGTGTTTGGGTCTGTTAATGTACCAACTCTTTACCTATCCACTCTTGATAGAGGTGGAAACATTACTAAGATGAACTCAAATGTTCCATATTGTATAAGTTGTCTAGGTTTACAGTGATTTTCTTTACTTCACTCTAATAATGAATAAGAGGAATAGAATTAGAGAACCCTATGTTCATTACTTCTAAGAAGTTACAATCTCTGTGTGCACTTAGGCCAAATTTACACCTTCATCACAACAACCTGTGTATAAGACTATTTATTTCTCCTCCAAGTCAGGCTAAAACATGATTATTTAGTCAACAAAGAATGTTAATGTAACTAGAAAGTCAAATTTCACTTTACTCCTTTATCTTTGCTTTCTGAGAGACTGAAATACATAGATATTTTCAGAGTATCAATTTGGGGTAAGGATGTAAAAGAAGAATGAAAACATAACAATTCTGCATCTTTTTTTAAAGAATTTATTAACATTGATTTTTACATCATATTTTAAATGACAAGTTTAACATACAAGTGTCAAGGAGGGAATCTATTTATAATCATTGGGATTTAGTATTTAGAACTTAATCACAATTAGGCTAAGGGTTTGTATGTCATAGAAACATATTAATTTATGAAATAAAACATTATGTCTATAGAATCATACGTTTTTATGTCTATATAGTTATGTTTATATTTCCATTACCATGTCCATAGCTTTGGGTATGCAAATATTGAGTCCTCGTTCTTGTATTCTTTGGATTTAATAGCCACATATTAAGGATACCATGCACCTTTTGATCCTTAGGTCTTGACTTATCTCACTCAACATGATTCACTCTAGATTCATCCAGTTCCCTGCGAATGCCATTATTTTATCTTGTCTGTTGGCTATGTAGAATTCCATTGTGTATATATACCACATTTTCTGTATCCATTCATCTGCAGTAGGGCATCTGAATTGTTTCCATCACCTAGCTATTGTGAATAGTGCAGAGATGAACATAGCTGAGCAGGTGTCCTTATAATATCTTGGATCATGATATTCAGGATGAAAAGGAACCCTACTACACTGCTGGTGGGAATGCAAACTAGTTCGGTCACTCTGGAAAGCAGTGTGGAGGTTTCCTAAAGAACTGAAAAAATTCTGTGTCTTTTTAAAAGAAACATTTTAGTTACCTTTCTGCCATACTCTATAAAATAATATTAGTGGAAAGTGACCCTCTATTCTTGAAGATGCGCTTGTCTAAAATGAATTTCCTGGAGCCAAGCAATTATTTATGTACAAATCTTATCACAGCATGTATTTTGTACATGAGCACTGAATCTTCTGAGGATTTTAACATATTTCATTTTTTCCAGGCTGACTTTTGCCATTTTTCATTTGAGATGTACTAGGTAGATTTTAGTGGTAGTGTTAACATGAAACTTAAAGCAGGTATTGTTGTACCCAAAGTTCCCAATCCCCCCAAAAAGACCACCAGAGTCCACGACCAATGCAAGCAACAAAGAGCCATTTATTAGCAAGCTTGAGCTTGCTCCTCCACGCCTTAGAAACCAGTGACGCTTGGAGGCCCCGAGTACAGAATTAGCACAGCTTTTATAGTACAGAATAAACAAGTTTTAGTTTTCATTCTCAAAGCCTCATGGTTTAGTTAACTTTTACATAGAGACATTTCACAATTTCTTATGTTATGGTTTCCCACAGAAGTTTAGTCTTAGGGGTCCTTGCTAGCTGTGAGACACAGCTACAGCCCTAGAGATTACTTTTAAATGTCCTTGCTAGCTGTCTGAGTAAACAACTGTTGGAGCATCTTACAGTTATCCTGAGAAGATGCAGTTTTTTATTGAAGTTCATCAAACTTCAAAATTAATTTAGGCCTCACAATACCAGGCAGAATATCAGACAGGGTAGAATTGTCAGTTTCAAATCTGCCAGAATTAGTGACAATGAAGTTCGTGGAGCATTGGCATTATATTCATACAAATTAATTAATCAACTTAATCTATTGTTTTAGTGGTTTCTACAACAGATGATATTAATATAATACTAGATTCAAAGTATTAATTTAAAATATAATACTTGATTCAAAGTATTAGAAGTAAAAATAATAATTATAATTTTAAGTTTAATTTGTTATTCACAGTGCTAAACAAGTTGGGAACAAGGCATATGTCTGAATGAGTTTTGATGCTGCTGTTCGGTTTCTGGGTCTTGAACTCAAGCCCTGGGTGCTGTCCCTGAGCCTATTTATGCTCAAGATTAGCGCACTATGTCTTCAGGATTTTTCCTAAGTATTTTATTGGAGATAAGGGTGTCACAAACTTTGGCTGGCTTTGACTTGTGACACTCAAAACTCAGCTTCCTGAGTTCTAGGATTATAGGCATGAGACAATGGTGCACAATTAATGTTTAATATAATTAAAATTCCTTCCAATTATTCAGATTAAATATAGCTGTAGTATCTTGTATAAGTATCTTTTCTGAAACATTTTACTTCAGTATCTAGTTGAATATATTGACATCTGCATATTCTGAATTTAAGTATTTTATTTGATAATGGAAATTAAATTTTTGTACATTTGGGTGTATTACCTCCTAGATGATAATGCTTAATAATTATAAATTAAATATTCAAGTTAAATTTTTGTCCATAATATCTGACTATCCAAAGAGTTATTTTCAGGAAAATATTTTATATAAATATTATGGATAGAAAGATCAATAATGCCAGTTAATTGCACAAGGAAATGGTGGAGAAAAACAAACTCACTTTTACTGTTCATGTGTGGTTTGACATTTAAAAATTAAAAATAATCTGTCTGCAAACCATGTGATAATTGGTGTCTAGAAATAATCAAGGAACTGGTCACAGTTTTTACACGTTGAATAATTTATACAAGTACATAGGAAAGGAATACCTTCTTAATCAATGTTGAGAGTAAATCCCAAATCACTAATATTCCATTAAGAAGGTTAAATTTAATTGCAGATATTATAGATCTTACCTTTCTATTTCCCCAGCTGACAAGAAGAATGTAATTATTTTGAAACACGATAATATGCTGTAAATGTGTGACCTTTCTACAGTTTAAGCAATAAGGCTCACTCTAGGGGTTTCTATTGGAGCATAATATTAATACACCTAAGCTGCACTGAGTTTTGATTAAATATGTTATTACCAATTGTATATCCTTGCAAGTGTTTTAAAGAGTTTTCAAGTATCACATGTGGATTATTCAGTATTTAAAAAAAAACTTTTAAATTGAACTTAGAATCTCGATGGAAACACCTTTGACCTACACTATGGGGAAGATGGATTTTCCTTGATGTGGGAAAAATGATGAGACTCATATTTGTTGCAATTAAGAATGAATAAGTTAGCCAGGAACCAGGAGCCTGCAATGCTATCTACTCAAGACACAGATCTGTGGACGAAGGTTCAAAACCTGCCCCTGCCACAAATATGTGTAGACTCTTATGTCCAACAAACTACTTAGAAAAAGCCAGAAGTGATTCTGTGCCTCAAGTGGTAGAGCATTAGTCTGGAGCAAAAAAAAAAAAATCCTACACACAAATAAGAATGAATAAGTGGTTGAGTTTGGTGACGTGGACAATAGTTATTCACTGTAGAGAAAAAACCATGTAAAGTAAACATGCAAAAAATTATGTTTTTGGATATATTTTTATTGTAATTAATAGAAGGATTACATTACATTTGCCAGATTGATACCCTCTCTCATGTTTTTGTCCCCATTTCTCTCCCTCCGCCCCTTCCCTTCAACTTGTTTTCCCCTTCCCTGTTCTATGTCAAATAAACAAACATTCATACACTATATCAGATAACAAGGTAAGATACTGTAATCGTATGAGAATAACCAAGGGACAACACAAGAGATGAGAGATAACATAGTACATTAAGAACAACAATCACACATTATATGGCTCTTGTTTCCATATCCTGGAAACCTCATCCTACATGGCCTTATGTGTCTAGATTTTGCCCTATTGTAAACCTCTGCTAGGAAAGTCCAAAGTTTATAGTAATTATGACAAATGAAGAAAACCATTGAGCCTATGTTCCTTTGAGACTGGCTTATTTCACTTAATAAGATTTTTACTGCCTCTTTCCATTTCCTTACAAATGGGGCAATGTCGTTCTTTTTGATGGCAGCATAGAATTCCATCGATGAAGATGTGGTATTTATGGTTTTTGTTTTGCTTTTATGTTTGTTTGTTTTTTGTATCATGGGGCTTGATCTTGGCCTGGGCGTTGTCCCTGAGCTCTTCAGCTCAAGGCTACCAGCCTTGAGTCAAGCCCCAGAACCATTTAAGCAGCTTTCCTATTTTGAAAGTTAATCAGGAAGGCAAAATCTTGTTACTGATTTTTTTTTAAAACAAATCTATGAAAGATGAGAGAATTTGCTGATTGCTTTCCAAGTTGACAGCTGGAATACTAAGAACAGAGCTTCACTTGTTATTCTAAAGTGAGTCTCAGACTACTGATTCTAGACATCATCTCTCACCTTACTTCATGCTGCATGTCCAATGCTTACCCACCTCGTGCCATAGAATGGATGTGAAAAGAGAACTATGAGAGATAGAGAGAGTATCTTTTGACTTAGTGATGTTACTTTGGTAAAATGTTCTAAATAGTCAATGATAACAACAATGGTATGAAGGGGAAGTGGGGAGAAGGATAGAAGGGTGACCAGTGATCAAGAGGCATTGTACTCATAACCTAGTTTATAGAATTATAATCTATGGGCATAACTACTTAATAATGAAATAATAACAGAAACAAAAAATAACCTTACCAATTTAGGACATACTGATATCTCATAAGAGACAAAAGGGACCTGATGTCTCTCTGTACAGCCTGGCTTGGAATCAGCTGTGAAACTAACCACTTCAGCTTTGCAACAGCACATGGAGAACAAATTCTTCCGATTGCTGAATGCGGGTCCCTTTAAGTCTGAAACTTCCATAAACACAAGAGTCAATGTTTTATTATACCTAGCCTACTCTGGTTGGCTATGTAGCATTGCAACAGTCATTTGCCTAGTGTATCAGGATAGAAACAGTACAGGAAGAAGGACCTGAGTCTTCTCACTGAGCAGTAACAAGGAGCTTGGCAGGTAAAGTAGAAATAAATCTATGAGGAATAGGAGGAACATTCTCTACAGCATTGAAAGCAACAGTTCATATAAAATATAAATTACTTGAATAGAACAAATAATGATACAGACATGACTGGGTTAACTGCTAATGAGAATAGTATAAACCCAGACTTTCACTACTACATGATGAATGGTTTGAAACTGATTTTGTTTCACCATGGCCACAGTTTTCAAAATGTCATATTTATACTCTAATGACCTTTGTGAGGAAACACAAAGACTGGTGGTGTAGAGATATTCTGGAAACAGTTTCTTGCATGAGTATGTTCATTAATTTGTGAACAAGCAGCCAAATATGAACTATCTAGATATACGAATATCTCAAATGCTCGACAAATCCTAAAATCAAGATATGACATAAGGTGATGAAAATGAATTAAAACACACAGAGTATTAAGACATTTGCCCATGCTCAAATGGGAGATAATGACATGCCTAGCTAATACTTTGCAAATGATGGAGCATGAATTCGTAAAAGGGCCAGAAATATGCCTGTTGAATGAATATTCAGATTTTTTCTGAATGATAGAAAGATGGGAATGAAGACACAGATCATTTTACTTTTGAAAATGTGTCAGAACACTCCAGTCCTGTTGGTGCCACTGTAGCCTAAACACAAAACCTCGAAATCATTGTAAGCTTTTTTCTAGGATTTTTAGTAAAACATTAGAAGGCTACTATGTATCACAATAGAAATAGTCTTATATCATCTTTGCATCAAATGAGAGAATCTTCAACCTCAAGGCTTCATGGTTGATGGGCAAGTGTTCTATCATTTGAGCCATGTCATGTGCCTTATACATTAACTGTTTTTCAAATAAGGACCTCAATTGGCATGAGTTGGTCTTAAGAGAATCTTTTTGTCCATGAATTTGCATGTCGAGTTGCTGGATTTATAGGTGCTAGCCACAACATCTAGACGTAAAATATTTTAAAGATTTTTTAATAGTAAGGGTGTTCATTATAGTATTTAAACACATTGATATTTGTGCCCTATCAACCTTATTTCCTCTACCACTTAATTCCATCCTGCATGGTAAAATAATATAAAAGATACTAATGTTCTATTATCATATATGTTCTGTAAATTACTTAGAGTATATTGAATTTCATTCCCTTTTTTTTTTTTTTTGCCAGTCCTGGGCTTGAGCTCAGGTCCTGAGCTCTGTCCTTGGACTTTCTCAAGGCTAGAGCTCTACCACTTGAGCCTCAGCACCACTTCCGGCTTCTTTTTTTTCTATGTGTGTGGTACCGAGGAATCGAACCCGGGTCTGCATGCATGCTAGGCAAGCACTTTAACCACTAGACCAAACTCCAGGCCCCTCATTCCCATTTTCTATTTAGTCTTCTTTTTCTCCCTGGTCATCACCCCACCAACAACAGAAGTGTGGGAGCACGGAAAGTGAAAACAGTAAAGGATATTGTTTGGATTAAAATGTAAAACATCATATGCATGTGTGACATAATTTGATGAATCCCTTTGGTACACAAAAATGATTAAGATCAGACTAAACCTTTACTGAGGATAAGAAGTTGAAATTGAAATTATTATTTTTAACACTGTACATTTTAGATACTTTGTGCTTGTTTTAACTTCTATTGGAAAGCGATACTAAGCTTTTTGTGTATTCTCATGTTAAGCATACTCCTTTACAAAAGATAAATGATCAGAAGTGATGCATTATTTAAAAGAACACATATAGAGTTTAAAAAAGAATAAAAGTAAATAAAATGACTTATGGCGTTTTAATTTCTATACCATACAATCACCAATTTTAAGCACAGAGTTCATGATCTTGAGTAAGTGTACCAAGCTGTGAAAGAGTTTAATCCAATTTTAGAATAATTACATCACTCCAGTTGGGTTGCTGATAACTTCTTAAAGTTAATCCTGTTTCCCTCGCAGCATCTACTCGCACTGGGGGAGACTCTTTACCTCTCTTTATAACTTGCCATTTTAGGATACTTAATATAAATGGAAACAGAGAATATATAATCCTTTATATCTCCTTCATACCTTAATGTGCTTAGAGGTCATCTGTCTTTTTGCAGCTCGTAATATTTGGAAAAAACACTTTATTGAAGTGAGGGTCCCGGTGTACCTTAGCAGCTGGGAACAGTACCAGGGAAGAGAAGTAGTCCATAAATACACACACACACACACACACACACACACACACACATACACACACCACACATATATCATAGATCATCTACTCCCCTTGCCTTCTGGTGATGCTTGGCTTCAATTATTTTGTTTTTTGTTGCCTTTTTCTTATCAGTTTTGAGAAACTTAAGTAAAAAGTAGAGCAAATACATGTCACATCTATTTCACAACCATCTTACTATTTTAATTTGATTATAACTTTTGTTACCTTCAGGACTTTTAATGTCTAACTTCTGAATATTTTCTTCATTGACCCTGAATTTCAAAAAATAGCTAGAAAGCATTTCTTTTTTTGGGTGGGTCTTGGAGCTTGAACTTGGCCTGGGCCCTGTCCCCGAGCTCTTCAGCTCAAGGCTACCACCCTGCCTTCGAGCCAAGCCCCACTTCCTGTTTTCTAGAGTTTAATTGGAGATAAGAGTTTAAGGTTCTTTTATGCAGAGGCTGGCTTTGAACCTTGATTGTCAGATCTCAGTCTCCTCTGTAGCTAGGATTACAGGTATGAATCACTGCCCCCATCTTAGAAAGCAATTCTATATACCTACATAAATGCAACCTAGTAGAGGCAATTATTTTCCATCTTAGAATTGCTTTTGTTTATTTATTTCTTGCTGAATCAGTTCAATTATGGTAAAATATAATTTTATGTAAATTCATTTTTTCTTTTAGATTGAAAAGTATTTCCTTAGATTTACACAGATAATTCTTTTTCATTGTTATTTTTATATTTTTTTATCAGAAATTTACTTCAGCTTTCTGAACATCATCAGATGATTTTACTTATCGAATGGATCAAAAAATTCATTTTATTCTTTAATGCAACAGATCTAATCTGTGTGTACCATGGACATCTCAGTGTTTTCTAAAATACAAAATAGAATAACACAAAATATACACATGTAGCCGAGTTGTAGCTTGGTAAAAGTGATTTTACACTTCTGTTTCTTATTTAGATGTGAGATAGAAACCTTAAATAGAAAGTGTAATCCACAAATGAGAACATTTTAATTGTCACTAGGCTATTGTTTTAAAATAAAAACAGTGAGATTCTATAGATTCTTTGTAATAGAATAAAAAATGTACATATTTCTCTAAAACAGTGATGGTGGCGGCCTTAAAATATAGACCACAAGAGTTTACCTGTCCGATTAGTTCTTCTACACTAAGGTAGAAATGGTTAGGAATAATTTCTCAAGTTTAATGTTTTCTAAATGTATGCTTATAAAAACAGTGAAGAAAAATAAATAAATTCCAGTAATCAATCAGTAGCAATTCAAAGAAACTAAAAATTATCAACACACACACACACACACACACACACACACACCCAGCACACTCTGTACAGTTGAAATATATACTATTTTTTTTAATTTCCAAAACTTGAAAATAATCAGTGGGCTTCCTTCTCCAGTCTCTCCTTTCCCTTCTTCTTCTTCTTTTGGTGTCAGGCTAGGCTTGAATTCTGAGCTTGGATTTTGTCCCTGAGATTTGTGCTAAAATCTAGGGCTCTACCACTAGAGTTCTTTCTCCACTTCTGGCATTTTAATGGTTTACTGGAGATAAGGTCTCACAACTTTTCTGCCCAGGCTAGCTTTGGACCATTATCTTCAGACCTCAGCCTCATGAGTATCTAGGATTAGAATTACAGGTGTGAACCACCAGCTGGTTTAACACTTAAAAAAGCCCCACAACTTTATTTTTTTAATTTATTTTTGGCCAGTCCTGGGGCTTGAACTCGGGGCCTGAGCACTGTCTTTGAGCTTTCTTCTCAAGGTTAGCACTCTATCACGTGAGCCACAGCTCCACTTTCTTTCACTTTTCTGTGTATGTGGTACCGAGGAATTGAACCACTCTTTGTGCATTCTACCAGTAGGCGAGCATTCTACCAGTAGGCCAAACTCCTGGCTTCTGGATTTAACACTTTTTAATGAAGGTCTAGTGTAGGTCTTCTTAATGCATCACAGGTTTCACTCTGATGGCGGAGGTAGATAATAGAAGCTGGGCAAATATGGAGGGAGAGGCTACACGGGACAACCTTCTACACATTATATATATATTAACACTTGCCAAGGTTTTTGACTATTAACGTAGTGTCATTAAGAGGACACAGCCATTGTCCTGCTCAGGTACAACTTTGAAAATATTAGCCTCACAGAATAGTGTTCAGTGGGAATAGAACCTCTGATTGATTTAAACGAGACAGTTTACAAAGTGAATAGTCACAGTTCTCATTACATACACAAACCCAAACTGCCAAGAGAGACACAACCATCCAACTTCTTATGGTGAATATTTTATTTTTCTACTTAAAATAAATGTCTACATTTTATGGATATTCCTAAATATTACAATTATTTTAGCAAATTGCCAGACAGAATTTAGAATAGTCTTGTTTTAAGAGCACATAACATTAGTTCTTAGCTTTTAACACTTCAGTATTAACTATGCAGATATTTAGAATTAACCTTGGTTAATAGAAAATGAGAGAAACACTCAATGTCTCACTCCATTTCATAGCTAGCAAAGAATGTTTTAGTTATTTAAAAATCAATTTGGAAATATGCTTATTTGCAATCTTCCCTGAAGACAAGGTCTAATAAGTGAAATTCATTCTCTATTAGATAGTAGAATTTGCCTATCATCCAGCATTAAGTCTATTACAGTATCTTATATCTTGATAAATTTGAAGTTAGTTAAAGACATAGAAACAAGAGAAAATGACTCAGAGAACTCAGTTATGTTCATATACCCTTGAAACTTCTAAAATGGGTGTCAGTGATACTAAGCCCATGATTATTTCCTGAGATCATATTTATGAAGAAAAGTTCAAAAGAGTGGGAATAATGATGGAGACTATCTGTACATCTTCATTATATTTTGTTATATGGATGCATGCTCCCTTGATATTGGACATAAGATTCATGTAAGAGGAAAAATAGCACAATAGGACAATATTAATATTATAATTCAGAAGATACCAGACTATATAGCACATATAGCAGACTATATTTTAGTTATAACCTATATTATAGGAAAAATGAAGTTATACTACTTGTTATTTAGATTAAGAAATTAGCTGGGAGCCATGGCTCATGCCTGTAATCCTAGCCACTCAGGAGGCTGAGATTTGAAGATCAAGGTTCAAAGCCAGCCTAGGCACAAAGGACCTGAGAATCTTATCTCCAATTAACCACTAGAAAACAGGAAGTGGGGCTTGGCTCATAGGTAGGGTGGTAGCCTTGGGCTAAAGAGCTCAGGAACAGTGCCCAGGCCAAGTTCAAGTCCCATGACCCACAAAAAAAAAGAAAAAAAAGAAAAAGATGATTACTTGAGACTAATAAATCTTACTTAAGTCTTTAAAATTATCGCATTGAAAATGGAAAAAATATAAGTATTCTAATACTTCTAATAATTTGTGAAAATTTCTTTAATTGCAAGAAACTATTCTTGAAATTCTGTATTAAAATTTTATTGAAGTAAAAATCAATTGTGTTTTGTTTGGCA
This sequence comes from Megascapheus bottae, assembly GCF_031878675.1. NCBI lineage: Eukaryota > Metazoa > Chordata > Mammalia > Rodentia > Geomyidae > Megascapheus > Megascapheus bottae. The sequence goes on from NC_143512.1 coordinate 72,193,091, forward strand.
GCTTTTACTTTTATTACAAAGTTTTACATGGACTATTTTTTTTTTAATCTGAAAATGTTCTAATTTTCTTTTCTTTTTTTTTTTTTTTTTTTTTTTTTTTTTTTTTTTTTGCCAGTCCTGAACATTGAACTGAGGGCCTGAGCACTGTCCTTGGGCTTTTCCTCAAGGCTAGTTCTCTACTACTTGAGCCACAAAACCACTTCCGGCTTTTCTATGTGTGTGGTACCGAGAATCAAACCAGGTCTTCGTGCATACTATGCAGGCATTCTTCCACTAAGCCAAACTCCCAGCCCCATTGTCCCATCTTTTTACCATTATTTTGGCTTTTAAGTTCTCCAAGCTATTTTGTGAGCCATTTAAGTCAAAGCTGAAAGGACTCATGTTGTAACATAACCTTTCTTTTATTAAAAATGCATTTATATAAACATATATATGTGTGTTTAGATACATATATTACTTATGCTTATGTGTATTCACATATATAATTGCTATTATCTTAGAAAAATAAAAAAGAGATAATCTCTTCTAACATCCTCTTAATATTGTGAGTCAATAAATCATTTACACTTTTAATTGCATCTAAGGTGATAATCAACAATGTAGTTACAAATTCCAGGAAATCTGCAGAATTTGGGTGGTCAGCTTTTCTAAAACAGAAGTTGTCACTGGTTTGCTAAGTTTTGTAAATCTAAAGAGACCTTACTGATAATCAAAGTTTTATTACCCATGATTTTATGGTTCTGTTTCCCAAGAGAAGTCAACTCTATAGTTAATTATTTGGATATAAAATGTCTTATTTTCCTCGTAGTGAAAATAATCATTTCTCTGATGAGCCCCAGGGGAGAGAGAAAAAAACAACTCAGCTTTTTTTAGAAGCTGAGTTGCCCATCCTTTGGTCAATTTAAATGGAAGGTGGCTTCTCTGACAAAGCTGGTGGGAGAGTAACCATGTCATGACTTCTAAAATTAGAGATGACTTTTTTTCAGGATTAAGTGAAATCAAATGGACCTGCAGAGTTTCTTGAGATTTTTTTTCCTGAGTGACAAGAGTACATCACTGTTACTAATCATGTGTTAATTTTACCTAAATCTCAATATTGGGAAATATGAATTATTTAGTTATGAATGTTGCTGACAACATAATCAGCTAGTGAGATTTAAAGTAAATCAATAATATTGCTCTTCTGAAAATATCAAATCTACTTCAGAGGAGAATTTTCATCTGAAGCATTTTAAAATTTTATAATTTATGATACTTCAAGTATAATTACATATGGAAATGGTATCTTTGCATTTTATAATGTTACCTTACATAGATGGATAGCATTTACAAATAGTCTGGTCATTCTCTGTGAAAAAAAACAACCAGGACATGAAAATATTGCTGTAGCAGAGAAATGACTTTAAGAGGGAATAATAACTCTAATGATTAAATCAATAAGAACGTTTTAGAGAGTTCAATGAACTTTTAGCAAATAGCACTTCCACGTGTCACCATTACCCTTCAAATCCCAGACAAGGCTAAAAGAGAGGCCTCACCTTTTCCTCTGATCTCAGTGAGTGAAGTGATGTGAAGTAGATTTCAGCCAAGCTGGTTTAGAATGGGTTGAAGATGATATAGCATATCTTTACCACAAAAATCTAATTTCTGAATATTGACTTTCTGTTAAGTCATTATGAGAGAAATAAATCATATATCTTATCTGCTAATGTAAGACCAAATTCTTAATAAATCATTTTTTATGAGCAATGAGGAGTGCAAATAAAACAATATTAATATTGATAGTAGACTTGATTGTGTTGAGAAACACCTAGAAATTAGTAAAGCACACTTCTTGTGGGTTTATGATTATGTTTCCAAAGATATTTAAGTAAGGGGGGAAGATTCACAGCCCTGTCTAACATGCTGGACCTCTGATTGGAACAGAACAATGGAGCAGGTCAGTAACATAAGGCTTCTCTGCTCTCTGGACGCCGTAAAGTCCAACTTTGCCCATCTGCCCTACCACCATTTTGTTATGTTTTGCTATGGACAAGACATGTTGGAGCCGCCCAATGATTTTTACATGGAAATCGCTGAAATCATACATCAGAAACATACTTACTCCATACCAACATAGACTAATGGGGCCGGGAGTTTGGCCTAGTGGTAGAGTGCTTGCCTAGCATGCACAGAGACCCAGGTTTGATTCCTTGGTACCAGGCACATAGAAAAAACTTGGAAGTGGTGCTGTGGCTCAAGTGGTAGAGCTCTAGTTTGAGAAAGCCCAAGGACAACGCTCAGGCCCTGAGTTCAAACCCTAGAACTGGCATTTTTTTTTTTAATCAGACTAATAACTTTGCCTCTGAAACAGCTTTGGAATTTTACTGAATTTAAGACTGATGTTTCAGCTGTGCCTTTTCATTTATAGAAGTGAGTTTTCACGTGTTTCTAGCATAAAAAAATATCAAAGAAAACTGATTCAAAAGCATTATATGGTAGCTGTAAGGGAGAACTCATATAGTGTATTTCCTCAGAAAAGTAAAGTCATAGTTCAGCAAAATAAACAGGAAGTGAGTAGTTGAAAGGGATGGGGTGAGATCTAGGGGTAAGGAGAAAGTAGGAACCAGTGCAGCTAGGATATCCTACAAAATTTAAAAGAGTAAGAGCAGAGCTGGGTAGGAGAAGAATGGGTGAAAATTGTGAAAACTGTGATATGGTTCAAGATTCATTGTATTCCTAAATACTTGTTAAAGGGCAACTCCTTTGTACAATTTGATAAAAATAATAAAAATACTATTTTGTATGGAGAAGATAAATGAATTTGATTATTACAGCTATTGATTCTGTATAAATAAGATATCCATGCTTCCCTCTATGTAAATAATTGCACAAATTGAGTAACATATATTGAATTTGTATACTAATGAAATAAACGATTTTATTTTATTAAGTGTTCTTGAAAACATTTTCATCTTTTCCTATGATGCTAATAATAATAAAATTCACAATGGAAATTGAAGAAAGCCAGTGGATATGAAAAATGACTTCATCAAGTGCCCCCCAAACAGTTAGATTGTTAAAATGTATAACAGTTGTTATACATTATAAAGTATCAGCTTTTTGACATATAGTAAATATAATTTACACAGCATCAAGGAGTGTTTAAGGTCAGATCACTGAGACGCAGAGAGATGTTTAGTGTAAGATCACTTTAACAACATTGCCCAAGGTGTGGGCTGTTACTTTTGCAGAACATTGTAAAAATGGCAAGTTTTGATGTTGTTTTTCATGCCTTTAAATGCATTCCAGACATGATCAGTCCTACTCTAGGATACAGAGCAATATAATGATTTTTATATTAAACAATTTAAATTCTGTTATCTGTGTTTGGATCATTTTTAAAGGTTTTAGACTATTTTATGCATTGTTCGTAACTTAAAAGTATGCTTCATAAATTGTGTTGTAGAAACGTTAGCATGAGGCTATAATGAAATATAAGAACATGGTAGAGTTATGCAGGAATGACAAAAGACACCAAATTCCTGAATCAAACTGCAATTGCAAAAGAAGTTGATTTCATACTCTATTGAAAATAACATTCTACATATTTGTTTTGAAAATGATAGCTTCTAATAACTATTATAGGAGTTATTTGAAAACTTTTGTACTTTTCCTAGTCTAGTTAATGAGACTATACTGACTTAAAACATTGCCAATAGCTAAGGAAGAAAAAAAATAAGAAAAAATAATGCTTCTTCAGTATCTCTTGCTAAGTGAATGCTTTTGCTTAATCAAGTAAAATTGAATCACAATAGAAAGCAAACTAAAGCAGAATTATCAAAGAAACTCTGAGAAAGGCAGTTAAAAGAAATTAGGGAACTACAAAACTAATAACTGTTCCTGGTTAAGTGAATGTTTATCCCTTTTACTAGCTTCTTTTAGATATTAAAGGAGTACGAATAATAAAATTTCATAGCCTCATTATGTAAATTTTATTAATATTAATGTTTGGAGGAAATTGAGACAAGAATTTCAGTAGTCATTTTGAATATGGCATTAAAAATATTCTATTATGGGACCAGGAGTGTGGCATAGTGCTAAGAGTGTTTCACTAGCATGCACAAAGACCTGGGTTTGATTCCACAGTACCACATATACTGAAAAACAAGAAGTTGTATTGTGGCTCAAGTGGCAGAGTATAACCTTGAGAATGCCCAAGGGTATTGCTCAAGGCCTGAGCTCAAGCCCCAGGACAGGCAAAAACTACTCTATTAATCAAAATATTTATCTAAAATATTGATTATGAAATTAAAAGATACAATTTGCTTAGAGTAATGTCATTGTATCTACACACTAAAAATGTTGAATTAAATTGTATAATCATTAAATTTGTTGATTAATTTGTTCATAAGACATAAAAATATCTTTATCAATGTCATACTCTGATATTTAATGCATGTATATATTATGTATTCAGCATGTTAAGCATAATTATATTTTATCTTGCTAGTTTTTAAAATTTCCTTGTGAAAACCTTTACAATCATTTCTCTAGCAATTGGAAAGGAAATGTATATGCTGATTATCTGAGATCTGCACAGAGCACTAAGGATATTACTGAAACCACCTCATAAATAAACTTTGGTTTCTGACTGCCCAAATTTCCCCCCACAAATCCCAAGCATTCTTCCCAGTAAAGTCCCAGCATGAAATCTCTATTTCTGAGCAAATCCCTTGAGCGACTGGAAGTATGTAACTTTTGTAACACATAGATTCCATCTAGTTGGAACATCTGAGCATTGACGTAATGTCTGTATCAAAATAAGATATTCAATAGCAGCCGTGCTCTACTTCTGGAGATTCCGTTGCAGGCATCACTCAACAACTGGAGAATTGTAATCCAGGACCAACGCTGACCTTTTCCTAGGACACTTTATAGCTGACATCCTGTGAATTCACTTTTCATAAAATTTCAGTGTGAATTTCTCCCATAGAGGCAATATTCCACTCTCTGTGCTTTTTCTTGAGCACACTAGCACACTTATTTTATAATCAGTTCGCCACACTGTCCAACTAAGTGATTTTTTTCTCTTATAGTCAAGTTTATCTTTATTCAGATGGATTTTAGTTGTGACTTTCCACAACCCACAGAAAAGAGGAGTGCTTATGGTATTTAGTGGTGGTATTGGGAATCTTCTCCTTCCCAATTTACTGGTCTTCAGCTCTTCATCTCTCCAATGACTGCCCCTAGCACAGACAACTACTACTGGTAGAATATTTCCTATTCATTAAGACAGAAATCTTCTAAAAGGCATTTCATGGACTGTTTCCTAAAATCCTCACAAGACAATTCTGATGCCTTTTGAAGTAACCTTTCTACCTTTACTGTGTCAGGCTGATAATACCTCTAACAGAGTGTTGCTTCCTCCCAATGCAATGCGTTCTTTTTACCCTTGTCAACATTCTTTCATTTGGCTCACATATCTTCTCCCACAGTGTTATGCTTGGTCTCTATCTACTGCTGTTGACTATCAGTTTAGAAACTTGCAAAAACTCTTATATGTGACTAATATATTGCCCTAACCATTTATCACCTCTCAAAGGTTTTGAGGTGTTGGACTTCAGAAGTTTTGAAATTAATCAGACTTAGTTGTGATTCTTGATTTCTTTTTTATTAAATTAAATTACTTCATTATTATTGTAGAGGTGATTCACAGAAGGATTATGATTACATGAGTCAAGTAATGAATATGTTTCCTTTTATTCAGTGTCTTCTGTTCCCTCATTCTCTCTCAGTTCCTCACTTCTGTCTCCACTAATGAATTGTACCAACTTCCAGTGAGCTTTACTGCTGCACCTTTTCATCGTTTTTTCCCCTAGAGTTCTGAGCCCTCCTCTCATCCTTTAAAAGATAGACACATGAATATACTACATAAGTAAAGAAAGCTGACTCATTAAAAATTAAAACTTTTTAAAAGTTTTTTGTTTCCATATCTTGGAGTTCATATAAATATGAAGAGGCATCTAGGTATTGTAATGTCTTGTTTCTAACCTACCAGTACTTTCTTTTGATCTCCCTGTGTTTCAGTATCTAGCATTCTATGCAATTTGTCATATCACAGTGTGTTTTAGATCTAACCATTTCTTTACTTTGTATGTAGTATTAGAAAAACCACACATAGCAACAAGGTGTGCTTAATTTTGGAATTCTATTTTAGCTCTTCCACTACCATTTCAGGTTGAGTCACATAAGAATTATTAGCTGTCCCAGAGTATTCATGTTAGGACTTCATGGCCAGGCAGAGTCCAGCTTCTTCCCAGATGCCAATTATATACAGCATCCACGGCTTGCCTCTGCTCCTCCTCACCTATTTCCTATAGTTAAGGCTAATAGAAAGCAGACAGCCAATTCTTCACTAATGTAGAGGCAAGTGTAGAGTCTGTGCAAAAGAAATGCAACCCACTCTGGTTGCTTTTATTGACTCAACCCATTTTCTGTGGCTTCTGTTACCTTTTCTTTTCCTTTTTTCTTTTCACATAATTCCTCACACTCTCCCAAATTCCTTCCCCTTCTACTGACAAATTCTACTATTTATTATCAAGTCACCATTTCCAAATTCCATTTAAGTCTATGTTACCCATTTAAAAACACTCTTCTCTCTCATAGAGTATTCCTTAATCGATACGTTCTTAAGCTTGTGAAAGTGGCTTCACAGAGAAGAAAATGAGTCTGAAATATTTTTATATTATTCAGCTTCAAAAATAGGAACTAAAGAACTAAACTAATAAATTTAATTTGTACTTTCATTTGGATTACCCAAGTACTTAATATCAGTGAAGTTCAAGGAGCATTTCTAATAGAAAACTAGCAAAGCATGGTAAGTTTATGTTAAAAAATCCTTTTATATTAAATTTATTTAATGAATAGTATTAGTGAAAATGACTTTAAGTTTAGACAATCCTTTATCTAGATTTATTTGACCCTTCACTTCACTACAGAAAAAAATTCATAACATCAAATTGTTATCAACAACACAAGGAAGACATTCCAATATACTTAAGAATTGTTGCATAACAAAATTAAAATAAGAATGGATGAAGGATTGGTCTTAATGGATAATTGTTTCTTTTGTTTTTATCCTTAATAATCTTTGGGATGAATGGCTTCATAAATTTAGTTCATAGCACATGAAAGACATTTTCATTTGATTACAAACTATGTAGCAATAATAACTAAACTACATCAGCTACACACTTTATATGATATATCTGTATGCAGGCAATTCACAACTCTTCACTCTACACATTTCTTTAAAACATGTTTTACAGTAATGTAATGTAGATTTTTCATTTTGTCTGGAAAGCAATAGTGCACTTTGTGACAGGAGTGATGCAGTTACTGTATTGACACTAGATGGCATTACTGTGTAATCAAAAGAGCCAAAGGCTAATGCAGATGCTGCTGTTTTCCTCAGCCTGTCAGGAATTCAGAAACAAATTGTCACAGCTGGGGAAGTCTAAGCATAGGCTTTTATTAAAATTATGTGAGCCAAACAATTGATATAATATTACTTACAATTTGGTATTGTAAAAATAAATATTTTATTGCATGTATTAAATTGTAGGAGTGGATATCTGCTACTAAAAGCAAATATTTTGTTTACTTTTTAAACCTATAATATGCATGCACTGCTTTTCATTTACATAAATAATGTAGTAAATGATGATTTTTAACTAAAACTTTTGTTAACTAAAACTTTTATTGTTACTTTAGATAAAAATAGAACCTCTGAACTATTTCAGTAACAAAAAAGTTGATCATTTAGTTCAATATTATTATTTTAAATGTATAAGTGTAGTATAAGAACCATAGTATAAGGAGTTTGACCTAGTGGTAGAGTGCTTGCCTCGCATGCACAAAGACCCAGGTTCAATTCCTTAGTATCACATACATAGAAAAAGCCAAAAATGGTGCTGTGACTGAAATGGTAGAGTGCCAGCCTTAAGAAACCTCAAGGACAGTACTCGGGCGCTGAGTTCAATCCCCAGGACTGCCAAGGAAAGAAAGAAAGGAAGAAAGAAAGAAAGAAAGAAAGAAAGAAAGAAAGAAAGAAAGAAAGAAAGAAAGAAAGAAGTAAAGAAAGAAAGAAAGAAAGAAAGAAAGAAAGAAGTAAAGAAAGAAAGAAAGAAGTAAAGAAAGAAAGGAAGAAGTAAAGAAAGAAAGGAAGGAAGGAAGGAAGGAAGGAAGGAAGGAAGGAAGGAAGGAAGGAAAAAGGAGACCAATGTCCACATAGAAGTTTTCATGGGATCCTTGAGTATATCAAAATGAACATGCTCAATTCTTGTTTGTAATATGAATATCTGTATAAAAATGGCAATTGTCTTCTAAATACTTTTTCCTCTCCTAATTACATATAATGTCTCATAGAATGTAATTGCTTCAAAGACAGTTATTAAAATGTATTATTTTAGAAGTAATGACATCAAAATAAACATAGGTTCTGAACAGATCCAATTTTTAAAGTATTTTTTCAAGTAGTGCTGGAGATTAAATTCATGTGCAGCATGTAATCTACCCATTATAATAATGTTTGAAGTATGACTCAAGAGGTAAAACATCAACTCTGAAAGCAAACGTAAGGTCTTGTGTAATGTACAATAAATACATAGATACATATATAAATAAAAATAAATGAAACATTAGATAGCTCAGATTGTTTTGCCACTGAAAAATATGAACAAAAAACTTCTCTATATGTGAATACATTAGTAAAACATGACATTTAAGAGACACATTTTTATGATGATGCAAGGTTCCAGCTCTTTATTATTCATCATGTGTATGTGTATAAATACACCTAAATTTCAAAAATTATTGAATTCAGTTCTTGAGTATATCTGAGTTAATGTTTACTGCATTATATTTTAAATTATTTTTTGATCAAGAAAGTATTTTGTATCTAAAATTTAAGTTTCACAGAGTGTGTGGTAGATCTACTAAAACTAATATTAGAGGATTAATATTTATATTAAATAAAAATAATTAATAACTTGATATAACAAATTGTTTCCAAAATAAATTCAATGTTCTAATATATATTTGCCATATCATTTTTGATAATACATATTCACTCTGCTAGGGAAATAAAGCATACTGTTTGTAACATAGCTGGAGTACTTACATTTAAGAATTCCTTGTGTGTGTTTTTAAAACCGTATCTGAACAATAATTTAAAAAAAAACTTGAAAAAATTAATGTCATTTAGTGCAGGCTTGGCTGACAGAAAACAAATTTAATGACTCAAAGCTACATTGTCTGTCATGTCAGGAGTGTACATCTCAGAGTTCATTACCAGCCCTGCATGACCTGACATAAAATCTAATGCAGTGCATGCCCCAAGGTATTTGCTGGCAGACTGCAAGGAGACTTTAGCTTGGTTAAAAAAGGCAGATTTGCTTTAGGTGACCTCTAAGTCTTTCCAATTACTCTTTATCCGATCTCAAGTACACTCTAAGTGACCACAGTGTAATAATAAATAAGTAAATAAATATTTTGAAGTTTTATGGAGTTATATTACTTCAAAATGTTTTAATACAATTTACTGCCAAAGAATATAAATACAGGGGGAAAAGTTTAAACTTCTTGTTGAGATATGCTGACATATATTATTGAGAACAAATGCATCATAGTCATAGGTATGGTACATGTGGGATTCTTGTATTTCTCTCAAGCCTTTGTATTGATTACAGGGAAATTGTGACAGTTTTATTAGTTGTCAAGACCTTGAATTTGATAATATCAAAACAGAAAACCAAAATCTCTTCATAAAACCATTATTTCTGCACTAATGAGAGATAAGCTCAGTTTTTAGTTAGGACTCTCAAACTGGTTCATTTTGTCTGCAGGTGGTCTAATAAGAACAATATATTTTTCAACTTCAAGCATACTTTTGCCTATGGAATCCATTGTTCATAAGGCAAAGAGCAAACAAATTCTATTAATATTCAGCAAGTTTACTGTTCAGTGAAATAAAAGTACGATTTGATTGTAATGAGAAAAACTCCAAACAGAACATATAAATCAGGATTATTGGCAGTTGGAAAAGATACATTGCCTAGATTACTGTTAGCAACTAGGGAAATAAATGATCATTTTAGTGGTTTTCAAAGCACTTGGAAGAGTAAATGAAGCTAGCTTCAGAAAAATTGCTGATGGGAATTCATCATAATGGAGGCTTGAGTTATATAAACAGCATGTATTTCCTTGGCTCAATAGCTCTACGGGAATAAAGTTTGAATGAAAGAGATTATAGAAGTAAAATGCTGAAACAGTACAAATGAAGATTGCGAATCTTCATAGGAAGAAGTTAGTACCAGAGCAGTTCAGTTAGCAGCATTCTGAGTTTTACGTTCTGGAGTGTTTGTAGATTCCCAGAAAAAATGTCAAAAGTGTTTCTCTTTTAGGTTCAAATGCAAAGAATCCAGCATGCAGATAGAACCAGGTCATCAGCTTCTCTTGACATTTAGGTATGAACTGTAATGCTGACCTGCCAAGCAAACCTGCACATCGAATCATTTCTTGAAATTCAAATACAACTCACTATATTTTTTTCCAGACACCTTAAGATATCAAAGAAAATACTCAATTAAGAAAACCACAAAGACAGAAGTAATATGTGATTCACATAACATAAACATCAGGACTGTGATTGAGAAAATTATGTTATCACTACAAAAATGTTAATTTAAGAAGATAGACATGAAGACTTAATCAGTACTGTCATAAAGAGAAATGTTAAAGAAAGGACTCACTTAAGTCTTTAACTGAAAGACTAATCTAATGTGTATAAGGATAATTTTTCTAGAACTTGAATTAATAATGAGTGAACTACTAAAGATTTTGTAATCAAAGAAGAAATTCAAGAGAGTATTTAACCAAAGTTCTTGGAGTGTTGTCATCATGAGGATTAAGTATGATGTCTGAATGTGAGTTAAACATTTTCTTATTGACTAGTACTAATTGATAGCGAGAGTAATAAAACTTAACATTTGAAATGTACAGGGTTTTCTCCTCCAGACATTGTTTTATGTTTCATCTAATCTGTTTGTAAAGATTTAATGAGGAGAAATAATTATGGTATAAAATGGCAAATTAATTCTGGCCATAAAATAAGTTTAATATACCCTATATTTAATTTAAACTGTAATGGGTTTTATTACATTGCTGATTTTTACTGTCTTAAGTATGGCCTGCCTTGCAGTGATTTCCTATTTCTATCAGTTCATTATAATTCATTTGACTGAGTGTTTTCACACAACAAAAATAGCCTTTGTTTTCTCATATGAGAAAATATTTTTTAATATAGGAGGCTAAAACATAGATTGCATTAAAAAAACTTGTCAAGTTGGCTGTTTCAAACCATATTTAGAAAACATAATGGTATCACATTATTTATAATTATTAAAATTTTATATCTTGAAATTTTACAATCCAATACTTAAATAGGTATATGAATTTTAGTGTCAGGACTTGAGTTTGACTCAGGGCTGCATCCTCTCAATTTGCTTGTTTACTTAAAACTGTCATTCTATCATTGAGTAATGACGCTAGTCCTGTATTTTACTGGCTAAGTGGAGATAGAATCTCATAGACTTTTCCAGTATAAGTTACCAAACTTTTTGTTTACCAGTTCCTTTATTTGATAATGACAGCCATCTTTTGTAGAATTATATTTTGTATATATTATTAAGTAAAACATTCTTATCTCTAGTAAGCATGAGCATCATCCATAAACCAGACAGAAAATTCTGATGAAGATATGGAAAAAGAAGCACTACAACACTGTTAGTAGGAATGTAATTCAGTGCAATCACTCTGGAGGGGAAACTAGAGGGTCTGTAAAAAGGTAAAATTATAAGAGGAGGGGATAGGGAGAATAGATTTAAGAATTCAATGTATATTCTACAAAAAATAGAATAGCAAGGGAAGGGGTGGTTTAAAAGGGGTAGGTGAGACTGTTGAAAGTGGTGACACTGGAGTGATTCAATTTTTTGAGCTGTTGATATATTTTAGATATGAGGCCTTTGTCCGTTGTTTGGTTGGTGAAGATCTTCTCCCACTCTGTAGGCTTCCTAATTAATTTACTAGCTATGTCCTTTGCCATACAAAAGCTCTGCAGTTTAATGCAGTCCCACTTATCCAGTCTTTCTCTGATTTGTTGTGATTCTTGGTCCTTATTAAGAAAGTTTTGACCTGTGCTAAGGAGGCCTAGTGTATCTCCTATTCCTTCTTGTAAAGTTTTCAGTGTGTCAGCTTTTACCTCCAGGTCTTTGATCCATTTGGAGTTAATTCTAGTGCAGGGTGACAAAGAAGGATCCAACTTTAGTTTTCTGCAACTGCTTAACCAGTTCTGCCAGCACCACTTGTTGAAGAGGCTGTCTTTCTTCCATTCTATTTTTAAACAAGGGCATACTAAAATCACTAGCACAACAATGTTCATTGCAGCACTATTCACCATAGCAAAGATATGGAACCAACCTAGATGTCCCTCAGTTGATGAGTGGATCAACAAGTTGTGGTATTTGTACACAATGGAATTCTATGCTGCTGTCAGAAAGAATGACATCGCCCCATTTGTGAGGAAATTGAAAGACTTAGAAAAAATCATATTAAGTGAAGTAAGCCAGACTCAAAGGAACTTAGGCTCAATGGTTTCCCTCATTTGCCATAATCAGTAGAAACCTTGGCTCTACTAGCAGAGAATTGCAATAGAGCAAAATCTTGATACATAAGGCCATATAGTATGAAGCTAATTGAAGGACCTCCAGGATATTGAAACAAAAGCCATATAATGAATGATTGTTGTCCTTAATGTACTATGTTGTCTCTCATTCCTTTGCTGTCCCTTGGTTATCTCATATTGGTATAGTATCTCACTTTGTTATCTGATATATTGAATTTATTTGTATTTGGTTATTTGAAATTTGATAGGGAAGGGGGGAAAACCAATACGGGTGGGGGGGTGTGAGGGGGAGGGTAATGGGTACCAAGACATGTGAAAGGGTATCAATGTATGTGAATTAATGCACCTTCTATCTGGCAAATATCATGTAATCCTTTTACTAATTACAATAAAGAAAAGAAAGTGATGACACTGAACAAGATGCATTGTATTTATAAATTGCTTTTTTAAAAGACAACCCCTTTGTACAACTCCTAAAGATAATAACATTTTTAAGCTACAGCCAGAACTACATTATAATCCTACAATATCACTCTTGGTATTTTATCCAAGAGATTATAAATCAGGATACAATAAACGTCCTTGTGCACCCACGTTCATTGCTATCCTACTCACTAGCAACAAGTTGTATTTACAGTCCAGATGCCTTTCAATGGACAAATGGATTAAAACAATGTGGGGTGTGATTTTTGTTCATCTATCAGTAAGAATTATATTTTGATTTTCAGGAATGGATGAATGTGGAAAAATCTATGAGAACATTTTTTTTTGTCAGATGTGGAAGTCAGATCTGAATTTAAACAGATATTAAAACATATAGGGGGCTATAGAGACATATATCCCATGTATATATATAGAGAGAGTAAAATATGATAGTTTCTTAAACAATGGGGTGATAGTTTAACTAAAAGGATATCAGCAATCTGAACATAATATTGCCAGAGGGTGAGTAAATGAATGGAATTGAATAAATGGGGGAAAGGTAGGTGACTGCAAGTCATACTATTCAATGTACATAGATGAATTCAACCTAGATGACTTGAAGGGATTGTTGGTATTGATAGTGGAGGAGGAAATGATGACATTGATTAAGATCAGTTATCCTCACCAAGTGATTTGATGAATTAAATTTTCATTGTTCATCGATTTCAAGATAACCTTTTGAAGTTAAAATCACTTATGATTTTTTTTACTGGTTATAACACTGCATATGAAAAATAGTTTACAGTTTGTCATATTCCCATGGCTATTGCAAAGGAAAGACAGTTGTTTCTTAGTGGAAAAAAAAAAAGGCTGACTGACTTGCCAGGCCCTGACTTCAAGCCACAGGAGAAGAGAGAGAGAGAGAGAGAGAGAGAGAGAGAGAGAGAGAGAGAGAGAGAGAGATGAGAGAGAGAGAGAGAGAGAGAGAGAGAGAGAGGGAGGGAGGGAGGGAGGGAGGGAGGGAGGGAGGGAGGGAGGGAGGGAGGGAGGGAGGGAGGGAGGGAGGGAGAGACAGAGAGAGGGGGGGGAAGGGAGGGAGGGAGGGAAAGAGAGGGATACGAAGGGAGAGAGAGAGAGAGAGAGAGAGAGAGAGAGAGAGAGAGAGAGAGAGAGAGAGAGAGAGAGAAGAGAGAGAGAGAGAGAGAGGGAAGATAGACACCTGCAGTGAGGCAAGTTGAACTTTCTAGTTCACACTTCAAGACCACACAACATATGGAATCATGGGGTCTCAATGAAGGTGTTAAAAGGGTTTTAATACTTAGCTGGAAAATGTCAAACCATTTTAGAAAATTAAAAAAAATGCTTCTAAATATTTATTCCATGTGAAGTGCTATCAGGTTTAGGGAAGATTTCATGACTGATAATGCATTCATTTTTTATATAGAACATGGAAGGAAAGCCGGACACGGTGGCTCACGCCTGTAATCTTAACTACTCAGTAGGCTGAGATCTGAGGATCAGGGTTCAAAGTCAGCCCGGGCACAAAAAGACCTGAGACTCTTTTCCCCAATTAACCTCTAGGAAACGGACTGGGGCTGGGCTCAAAGGTAAGATGGTAGCCTTGAGCTGAAGATCTCAGGACAACGCCCAGGTAGAGTTCCAAAAGCCCCATGAACCAAGAAAGCAAGAAAGCTAGAAATCAAGAAGGGAAGGAAGGAAGGAAGGAAGGAAGGAAGGTAGAAGGAAGGAAGGAAGGAAGGAAGGAGGAAGGAGGAAGGAAGGAAGGAAGGAAGGAAGGAAAGGAAGGAAAAAAAATGGAAGGAAGTGAGTGAGGTTAATTTGCACTGGTAAAGAAGCTATGAGGTATGAAGGACAAGATGAAGGGAAAGTAGCCTGCTTTTGTAGTTGGTGCTGCTGTATTTGTTCTCCCCTCAGGCCTCATTTCACAGAAATCCCGAGTATGTTTCTCTCCACCATGTTGACACACTTTGTCTGACCTTGATACTCTATGAGATTGGCCTGGCTCATAAAAACGTGCAAGATCACAGCTGACAGATGTCCAGAGGTAGTCATTAGTCCTTCCCAAATTTGAAGACACTGAACATGCGTATTGAAGTAGAAATTTAAATTTATTCAAGTGGCTACTTAATTGAGCACTTTGATAGTTATACCAACATGCTAATCATCAGTGAAGTGACTCATGTTCTAGAAAAGTTCAAACTGCATGATTTACCTACCATTGAACAATTATGTTGAATCAGACAAAGACCCAGACGTATACACTAAATCTGGGCAAAAAAAAAAAAAAAAAAAAAAAAAAGAAAGAAAGAAAGACAAACAGGGGAATAAGAAGCCAAGCTCTTTCTGTTATAAAAGCTGGCTCTACAGTAACCACGTAGATATGGTAAGAACTACACAAATTTCTCA